>NC_135501.1:193203958-193423958 GCF_052857255.1 Amblyomma americanum | reverse complement strand
ACTATCACTACCATGAGTACAACTACGTCCACTGCAAGAGAAATGGACTTTCTTATAACCTTCGTTTAACAATGTCCTAAACAACCTGCGTCCACCTTAATTCTGCAAACGGCTTAAATTCATCCTGCCACCTGACTCTTTGCCGCCCACTTCTACGCTTGCGCTCTCTTGGAATCAATACAGTTACTTTATGGGACGTGCTAGGCGCAACTAATGCATCGTGAGAATAATAACATACTTCACTGGCACCTCTCCACCACCATGCTTCAACACATTTCGCTAGCGAGTGCAATTAGATGATATTCAGATTTTTATGGCGTTATTGTAATTGCGGTGCAGTCGGTGGCTGAGTAGAAAGTCTAGACCATGAATTTTGTGACGTGTGCTCATACTTCACTGTTGAAAGTAAGTTGGGAGGAAGATTAGGCAATGCCGCTTTCGCCCCGGTAAGCAGGCGAAAGCGGCAAATAATGGTGAAGCACAAAGCGGACGGGGCGGCTACCATCTTTGATCACGCGTGCGGATAATGGAATGCTGGGTATGGCGGAGACTATGTTTCTAGAAATTGTTTCGGAAGAATCTTTCTGTTGGGCAGCCTCGCGTGCCTCAAGCACCGAAGGCAGAGTACCCATGTGGGCTAACGAAATCACAGTACGGTGTAGACATCTTTGGTTCTCATTTTAGGGCTTAGCTGTCGTGGCTTGGGAACACGCAGGTGTTTGCCTTTCTTTTTCATGACTGCTGCAAAAAAGCGCTCCGCTGCACGGCGAATAAAGAGGGGAAAAAGTTATTAAATTGAAAATTGGTTTTCGAGAAAAGGAAATGGCGCAGTAATTGTCTCGCATCTCGGCGGACATCCGCACCGCGCCGTAAAGGAAAACAGAGAGGGTGGAAGAGAAAGAAGTGCCTTCAACATTTTTGGCGCACACCAAATGCTAAACTAGCGTAGGCGGTTAAGAAGAGAAACTTTTGTGTAGTGACAGCGGAGGGGTTTTGATATGATGTCTCCTGTCGTCCAAAACTAATCCGCCTTCCGAGCGGGTTAAGGTATGTGTGTGTAAACATGCGAGGCATATTGATACCAAATGATTAAAAGAAATGAAAAGGGACAGACGGAGCACTGATTAAGTAAAGCGGATGCCGATGTTAAGATGTGGAATATGGAAAAGAGAGAACAGAGGAAAAAGAATTCGCAGCATATAGAACGGACATTGATCATGTTAAAATGTATTCGAACTTGAAACTCGCTGCACCTGACGCAGACACGTGCAGTCGGGGAGAAAAGTCTCTGGATCCCGTACTCCGCAAAAGAAGCCGACAGCTCTAGTATTGGCCGCTGGCTGGAGACCACGCTTGAGGAGGCGAAAGCTAAAATTCTTTTCTTTTTCCTCTATAAGTGTGGCCTGCAGCTGGCGGCTATTATTAGAGCTATCGGCTCCGTTACCAGCGCACGTGTTCCAGAGACTTTTGTCCCCGACTGCACACTCTTGGTCAAAAGTCCTAATAATAATAATAATAATAATAATTGGTTTTGGGGGAAAGGAAATGGCGCAGTATCTGTCTCATATATCGGCGGACACCTGAACCGCGTCGTAAGAGAAGGGATAAAGGAGGGAGTGAAAGAAGAAAGGAAGAGAGAGGTGCCGTAGTGGTGGGCTCCGGAATAATTTCGACCACGTGGGGATCTTTAACGTGCACTGACATCGCACAGCACACCAAAGGCTTTTCGCGTCAGCCGCATAACAGAGACATTGCGGCACTAAAGCGAAAGACCTTGAAATTATAGCAGAAGGTTTCTTCTTGCGGTCGACAAGCTTCCTGATTGATTAGTGTTGTGAATGATCCACTACACGCTGCACTGTAGGAGAATTCATTGCGCTGCAGCTGAACTCTGTAGCCTTAAGACTTTTGGCCAAGACTGCACATTTCTGCGGAGGAGTTAACCAAACCCTCGTGTGGAAATTAATTTGTCGGAAATGTCGTGCTCCCCTTCACAGCTCTCTGCCAGCGCTGAATACAATGGCCTCGTGGTTCGAAATTATAACGAACAGTGGGAAAGCTCTCATGATGTTCACCAGCGCCGCACGACTCGAGTTCGGGAAAAAGAAGTGGTCCATTGACGCACTGTGCAGCTGTGGGTACCGACTTCTTGTGATGTGTGGCGACCGGTACGTTTCAGACAAAAGGAATGAATCCTCCATGAAATAGTCACCTTCCAAGACTTCCTTTGTACTCCGCAATTATTAATGTAAGCGGCGTCCCAACGTAATCTAACGACGGCATTCCCATCGCTTTTGTTCAACAGTTAAGGCCTTCCGCAGCTAAGAAGTGAATAATAATAATAATAATAATAATAATAATAATAATAATAATAATAATAATAATAATAATAATAATAATAATAATAATAATAATAATAATAATAATAATAATAATAATAGTTGTTTTTTTTTTTGGTGAAACGAAATGGCGCAGTATCTGTCTAGTATATAGGCGGACACCTGAACCGCGCCGTAAGGGAAGGGATAAAGAAGGGAGTGAAAGAGGAAAGGAAGAAAGAGGTGCCGTGGTGGAGGGCTCCAGAATAATTTCGACCACCTGGGGATCTTTAACGTGAACTGACATCGCACAGCACACGGGCGCCTTAGCGTTTTGCCTCCATAAAGACGCAGCCGCCGCGGTCGGGTTCGAAACCGGGAGCAGTGAGATCGCGAGTGTGGGTTTCGGTAATGGTGACCACACATTGCTGGACACAAAAGGCGAAAAAAAACAAATCTCGTTCTCTGAAGCCTTTTCTGAAAAAAAAAAGCATTTAGGCCGCACTGCCTAAAAGGGAATTTCTCCGCC
Organism: Amblyomma americanum; assembly: GCF_052857255.1. NCBI lineage: Eukaryota > Metazoa > Arthropoda > Arachnida > Ixodida > Ixodidae > Amblyomma > Amblyomma americanum. The sequence continues at coordinate 193,421,111 of NC_135501.1, read as the reverse complement.
GCTCCACGCGTGCTTTAATTCCACCACGTGGATCAAACCTTCCCGGCGGTTTAGCTCGCCTTAAGGAGAATCCGGATGGATGCTGCGCTGACGGCTGCGATCCGGGCCTCCTGGACATCATAGACCCCACTTCTGCTATAGAGGCGAGGTTGCCTCGCTTTATGCTGATTTGCACTGGACTTCGGGAGCCACGCAAGCGACACCTCGGCATTCAGGTTCACCACCCCAGCCGACCACCGGACACTCGAACCTGGACCCATGGACCCCAATACCGGGCCTTGTTGGCATTTGTAGCTCACGCCGGCCTGCACATGCACCTCTAACCCTCTTATGCCGAAGAGCATATTTATTTCATTTCATTTCATTTATTGGTTTTGTTTGGCCAGTACAGAGACTGCAAACAAACTCAATAAAACACACTCAATAAAAAAAGTAGCCAAATTTTAGCCTGAACCTTTCATAACGATTTTCACTGTACCTCACGTATTGCTATCGTGTTTGACGAGTACACAATGGCGTAAATATATGAGGCTTTTAAGAAGTAAAGCATTGCGGGGTTCACTCTGTACTTTGTATAAGAAAAATGCTGCTTGTGTTAAGAGAGGCCGTAAAGAATTGATGATATGCAGTAACAACGTCTTCTCTCGTCACCAATAACGCAACAACTTTCTACGTCTTTTTAGCGTTAGCGAACAAGAAGTGTTGCCACGAAACTAAGAATATGACCAAAACGATCCTCTTGGTTTAGGTCTTGTTACGCAGAAACACGTCCTAAAAGTTCCTGTGATTCGTTCGGCAGCGTTTTCGGGAGGCGTACTGAGAAAACAAATACAGATGTCGTTAACTCTAACACATCGCTGTCAGAAGATCTTGCTTCACTGTTTGCCATTCCTACGATCATAAATTGCGCAGAGCGTCGCCTTTCTTGTCTAGCATTGTTTCAGCTGCGCGTCTGAAAGCTACACCGTGTTTGCCTTTCGCCTCCACCGTAAACTCTTAGGAAATTTTTATGAATGAGATTTTTTTTTGGTTTTTCTGACGCTTCTGCGTTGGTTTGTTTGGGAATGCGAATTTTTGCTTTTCTGTTCAGCGCGTCGACTTTGGAAAGACAGTCTGGAGAATCCAAGAGTGCCGTTGGCATCGATGTTGTTGCCAGTGCGATCCGCGCGAACGGGTGGCTCCCCGATGGCTTTCCGGGAAACTTGATTCATGGCGCTCCAGTTGTGTCCCCAGTATAGCGGAAGTGCATCAGTATGGCTGTTCGTGCTTCGGCTTGGCAGCTATTAGCTCAGCTGCACTTTTGTGCAAAGCCGTCCCGGTGCAGGATCTTTAGGGTGTTTTCTCGAAGTTCTTCTGTTTCCGGTTTCGCAGACGAAAGTCGGCGCCGTCTTGCGGCGACGCCCCCCTGCATGGTTTCTTCCCCGGCGTTGGAAGGAATGATTCAGGACAAAGTGAGATAGATGAGCAGATGTGAGCGCACAGCAATGACGTTAACATGGCAGGAAACGTCGGCACGAGAAATAAATGACTTCTCGCGGTGGTTTGCTTATTGCGCGCATGCGCCGTGTTCCAAACGCGCTTGTATTATTATTGGCGCCAGTGTCAAGGACTGGCTGTAGGGATGACGCAACTATGATAGAAAGTCAACATGTATGGTTAGGGGAGTATAACCTGAGCCGCCTGTGCAAGTCATGTTATGAATGTGGTGTGATAAGGATGTTTTGGCGCCACTATTCTATCGTTGCGTTTAAATACACTTTCTTGCGATCTAGTTTATCACAGGTCACGGTGGAGTTAAAAAAACTGATATATTAGATTAACAAAAAATAATCGAACAGAAAAATTCTAGTCATGCAAAAATTTCGTAAATATGTTTATCGTGCTACATGAAAATTTTTTGAAGCTTTAAAATTTGCTAGCCATTTTCTCTATGTGTCGGCTGATGATTCATCTTGTTCAGCAGCTCTTCAGCTGAAGTTGCAGTACTGTGTAACACTACTTGCATAAGACGGCAGCCGACAATACCACGCAAATTTTACTGTCGGAAAATGCAGCAGCCTTCGATTTTAACCACTCGGTAACCTCCCTTGGGCCCACTGTGTACCTGCCTGCTTGTGTGAAGTGTTTTTGGTCTTCCGACGACTTTCACTCTCCGTAAGCGGGCATGTAAGACCACAGTTCTTTGGCTGTCACAATATCCTACCAGTGTTTCTGTACCAAGCGGTAGAGCATTTTCTCAAGAATCTTTTAGAACCCCGTCAAAGGCATCGTTACGAGCTGCGAAGATTTGTGTGAGCCAGCGCACTCGTCATGGCAGTTCGAATGCTCTCGGAGGCATGCTGCCTAGAATCTGCTCGGAATTCTTGAAACTCATTTCTGTCTGGTGCAGTTGTTGTGAGGGGAATTTCTCGAAATTATTTTGTCTTCCATGGATAGAGCGTGTTATGTTGCTGCTCATCGAAGGATGGTAAACAAAACGCGAAGGTTTGAAGACTGACTCGCAGAACCGTTGTTATAGGCGGTGCCTCTATCCGGCCTCAGGCTCCGAATACAAAGGGAAGTGTTGCAACTTACTGACAGAGTGGACCCAACAAGGGCAAGGTCGCATGGACGACTGGGGCTGTCTAGCCGTAAGCACGACCTTCGGAACACATCCGGGCATTCTCACCCTGCGTCAGACCTCTCGCTGTGCCGGCCTTGGTCCGTGGAGCTTTCTCCGGACGCCGCAAGAGAAACAACCAGAATCGATGCGTGTGTTGCCAGGGATCTCGCGTCGTCGACAACACGAAGCGAGCTTAGCCGCAGGGGCCGTATGTTTTGATCTCTCCGCAGACAGCGGTTGGGGCCGAACTATTGCCCACCGCGCGGCCATAGGTGGTTGGCGACAGCGAAATGCACTTCCGACTGGAAACCCTCGCGTCTCTCCTGCGGCGACGCTTATGACACGACGCGGCCCTCTGACCTTCTGGCTTGAATCGAAGACTTATTGCTAAGTCTAGGCTTTTCTTCTTTCTTATTCTCCACTTTTAGCACGGATCAAGGCAGCTGAGTGGCGAAAAAACAGTCTGTTCCTCAATGGAGAACGGAGGAAAGTGGTCTGTCTTAAGGTTTAGTTTGGTTTAGTTTATGGAGGTTTAACGTCACAATGCGACTCAGGCTATGAGGGACGCCGTAGTGAAGGGCTCCAGGAATTTCGACCACCTGGGTTTTTTTTACGTGCACTGACATCGCACAGTACAGAGCCACCGCGGCGGCTGGTCTGTCTTAAGGCAACAGGCACTATACCAAAAGGCGAAATTGGTCTCCTGCAGCTGCACATTGCTTTTTTTGTTCTTTTACTCTCAAGTGAATGAATGAATGAATGAATGAATGAATGAATGAATGAATGAATGAATGAATGAATGAATGAATGATGCCGACTCAGGAAGACACAGCGCAGTGGGAAATTGATTGGGAAGAGCGGTTGAGTGCTCTTCTGGCCATCGAGAACCCATCGTCTTCACCTTCGACTCACTAACTTAACAAAAAGAAAACTTCTAGGGACACTTACGCGCCTCCTTAAGGGTATGACGTGGTAGCGTAATTCCCATATTTGCTGAAGGTCATTCTTTATATAGATCCCTGGGTGTCCTAATAACACCCCTGACGCAGTGCTGCAGTGGTGCAGCGGCTAAGCGATGCGCCACTGCCTTGCGATGGCAGGTGCTCCCAGCGGTGGGCGTTGTGCGGCCCAGATTGCTGTTCCCGAGCGACCAATCAGTAATTTAATTGCCACGTACCTGCCACGATGGGAAGTTTGCTCACTATCCCCTGGCCAGGTTGTGGTGACGCCGCAAGGTCACGTGACCCAGATGACCCACCTGCCTCCTACGCTGCTCTCTGGGCACCACCTGCCATAGTCATGCTCGTCATTTTTCGCTCATTGCTGAGACGCCGGCAACGCCGGCGACGGATTTTCTGGACAACGAGGCCTTTAAGGCTAGCGCGTTAAAATGCGGATTGGTAGAAAATGTTATGTCACACGTGAGCGCTGATATGGGAAGTCGTTTGGACATTACGTGATTGGTGACTGTAAGCTCGTAACTTGACACAAATGTAATTATAATGACTGGTTAGAGTGCACAGGAAATTAATTACAGAGAGAAGAAAATTAAGGTGAGAAAATCGAACCCGTGGCGATTGTATCCCGAGCTATACACGATAACCTTAGGTCATTGCGGCATGTCCGTTCGACTTGGTTAATAGAAGGCCTTGTGTGTCTTGTCCGACATCGTCCGTGTGTGCGTAGTGGTATTTAAAGAGGATCCCAGGCCGTTGAAGTAGGCCATTAACGCTATCGCGTCATGCCCTTAAGGCGGAGCTTAAGTGTCCGCGAATTTCTTGCTTCTTCTCATGAAACGCTTAAAGGTGGCGTCACCAAAGGGCCATATTTTTTACTGCTTCTCTTGTGAGATAGCATAAAACCGTGTTGCTATTATGCGCTACCACCAGTGAGCTAAGGCCTGATCGCTCTACCACCGTCCGGACGCTTATCACGAAAGCTCGAGTGCGTGTCTTCCGCTGAAATTAGGGCTGCTGGGCGTCAGCTGCTGGGTCTGCGGAAATAATAGGGTAGAAGCAGGGTACGATCTTGATACGACCGTCGCAAGCACACCGTGCAGCATGGTCTTTGACTCAGCGCCCAGCGCTCAGGGGCTGTAACATCAGCGTAGGACGCGCAATCGAGCGTTCGTGTTAAGCGTGCTGATGGCGCTACATCGCCATCTCTGCTATTAAGTATAGTGCCAATAACTTGATGAAGGATAATTAGTAGTTAATTATTCATTTAAAATCAAGACACCCATCTGGTCACTAGACGAGAATTTAAGAGAAAATGGGCTGTGATGCTGGACGCGTGAAATGCCCCGCCGCTGGCAGTGATCTACTTTTTTCTCAACGCCCAAGCTTTTTCTGCCCATGAATCCTCGTCAGTTATAGAAAGAAGGACAGTAATGAAGTTAGTGATGAAATAATATAATAATTGGTTTTTTTGGTGAAAGGAAATGGCGCAGTATCTGTCTCATATATCGTTGGACACCTGAACCACGCCGTAAGGGAAGAGATAAAGGAGGGAGTGAAAGAAGAAAGGAAGAGAGAGGTGCCGTAGTGGAGGGCTCCGGAATAATTTCGACCACCTGGGGATCTTTAACGTGCACTGACATCGCACAGCATACGGGCGCCTTCGCGTTTTCCCTCCATAAAAACGCAGCCGGCGCGGTCGGGTTCGAACCCGGGAACTCAGGATCAGTAGTCGAGCGCCCTAACCACTAAGCCACCGCGGCGGGTGAAGTTAGTGATGTCATAAAACGATCTGTGGGTAGGGTTAACTAGCTGTCGATGCCTTTTCAACTACATGCCTTATCAGCTTGCCAGCGCTACCTGAAATGTAACAGCCTCTGGAAAGAAACGTGCCGCTGTGTACACGGGTGACTGGCGCGGCATACTGAAGCTATCCTGACTTGTTTCATATGCGCTCGTTTCTGAAGATTCCTCTTTTAGCGGGGATGGATAGTGCCGAATGAGTGGGTTCCTTGATATCAGCGTCATACTTCTTTTCATTTCATTACGATTTCCGTCATTTATTTCTCTTCGCGTCGTTTGTGTGTAAAAGTGTGCTCGCCTGGTTTTTATCTACATCGAATTCGCCGATGCAGACGCTGCATTCTCCATAGACGGGTAAGAACGTATTGTGAATGATACAAGATAAAATAAAGATACAGCGCCTCAGGCGCGGTCTCATCATTCTGGGGTTAGTGTGCGGGATGTGTGCGCAATTTCGCGTCGCGAACTCTCGACGTCTTTTGCTAAAAAGAAATCTAAAAATCGGGCAAGCGGAATCGAAAGTGTCCTGAGAGTTTGCGTAAGCAGTAAAAAGACACGAAAGAAACGAGATACTGCTACTGTTGCTGGAGGCAAAGTCGAAATGACGGCCCACGATCTTGCCAAACTCTCTCAGCTCCAAACTCCACGTGTATATACGGTCTCAGATATTGAGTTTCCCGTGTCGACAAGGCGAAAGTCAACAAGTCAAGTCGTGTCTTGCCCCGTGATAGGAACCTTAATCACCGCGAGCTCTGCGTAGCAATAAGATTCGAAAGACGTTGAGCGTAATTATGTGTTCCTTTGGAGCGTATTGACCCGCGTGCCGAGTTGAGCCTGATGGCAGCTCATTGTGGCGCAAGAACAAATACACGTCTACTCCTTGTACCATGACGACGGGAAACAGCTTCATAGCGTGCTTTAATACCGGCTATATATTATCAAGGCTATCGATCGCTTGAGACACACTTCGATAGTGATCCGCATGTATATTTCGACTTACGAAGTTCCCATAATGCCCATTCCTGACAATGAACACAACAGAAGGCAACTGGTGCAGCAAAGACAACTGTGATTAAAGTGTGCTGCGGCAAACTTTTAAGGGATGTAGTTTAGCTCCTTAAACAAGTTGTAAATATGACTAATTGTGCTTTAAACGATTCAGTATCAATCGTCATCACCATCATCAGCCTGACTGCGCCCACTGCAGGGCAGCGGCCTCTCTCATGTCTCTCCAATGAACCCTGTCCTTTAACCCTGCGGCCACCGTATCCCCGCATATTTCTTAATCTCATCCGCCCAGCTAATCTTCTGCCTCCTCCTGCTACGCTTGGCTTCTCTTGGAATCCACTCCGTTACCATTAAGGACCAGCGGTTATCTTGCCTTGACATTATACATGCCCTGCCCAAGCCCATTTCTTCCTCATGATTTCGACTAGGATGTCATTAACCCGCGTTTGTTCCCTTACCCTGCTCTTCTCGCTTCCGCTTCAATATCAATATCCAGTATTACTTTCGCTTTCCGTCTGTCAGCAAAACTTAAGCTCTCTGGTGAGAACGAATACCTTGTGGCGCCCTCTATGCGGAACTTGCGCTGAAGTTTTCGGTGCCGATTGCAGCGCCATTGCCTAGCGAGAAGAGCAAGCAGTTTTGGGTAGTACTCTTAGTACTTTTCCGCGCCACCTTCAGGCGCTTATTGGCGTGAGCCTCCGCGCTCTGTCGAAGGCGCACGTGCCGTGCGTCAGCTATCTGGGCTACGCCGAGAGAAGCTAGGCAATGAATGCTGTCAGCCAAACGCGGGTATCTAACCGCGCAGAATGTGCTCTCGCGTTTGCAGCGTCCCAAGCGGCTGACAAAAGCAGATTTTAAGTCACCGAATGGAACAATTGCAGTGCCACCTTGGCAGCGCAGGTTCCCTATAGCCATGGAAACTACGGGGCAGCTCGCAGCCCACGCCCTCTCATTTCCCGCGTCCAGGCGCGGGCAGGTGCAGAGTAACTGCGGATGACCGAACTGTTTGCTCGCGAAGTGCGGCGCCGACATTCCTGTATTCGCGGCGGCGATGATAGGCTAGATAAAGGTGGCGATAGCGACGCGCTGGAATTTCCTGCGAGAATGCTGCTGGGGCGCAGTCATGCTGTAGGTGGCTGGGATAAGCAACCGACGGGGACCCGGCGCGAGGGGTAGGAAACTTTCTATATACACCTTGGGCGAAACGGCGTCGTTACGTTGTCATGACAACGTCATTCAGAAGAAAGAAAACTTCATCTCCGAGCTGGACTTGAACCACCACCGGTGAAAGCAAAGCAGTTTCGTTTCCCGGTCTCTCAACCAAGTCATCTGCGTGCAGGTGCACGGCATGTGCGCTAATGATTCATTTTTAAACATTCGTTGTTCTCCTGTCACCAGGTTCTCCTGTCGCCTGGTGACAGGTGTTCTCCGGTCACCAGGTTGTTCTGTCACCAGGATATTCGCCTGTCACTGGGGATATTGAAACCGAAACTAGTCGGAGTTTCCTACACCCGGCGATGCTTTCCCAGACTGTCCGCCGGCAGTGAACTCGCAGCGAGACTTAGATGGAAGCAGTATTTGACCTACGTGGCTGCAAGGTCTGAAGCCCGGGCTCCATGAACCACGTCCCACAGTTCGTTCCGCTGTATGACGTTGTTTTATAGCGTTCAGATGCTTGCTCCTCGTTTGCTGTTGTTAATTGGCGTTGCCTTTTCGAGAGCCTCTGCGGTCGTCTTTACAGAACATCGCCGTTCTCGAGAAAGCTCGGCGGTTGCGGGAGTTCGCCGGTGGCGAAACTTTAACTGCAGTGGCTTTATAGGCCGAAATACTTATGCCTCATGGCGCACTTCTCGAAAAAAATATGCAGTGGCTTAGCTTCTCTAACCCTGGAATTCAGCGAAAAGCCAGCACGCTTGATAAGCGTCTGAGGCTCGTCCATGGCAGCTCCGCTACACGCTCGCGACAGTCGCTCTATATATACCCACACGACTACGTGGCTGTGACGTCGTATCTTATGGTCTTACGACACTACCATCGGATGCCATCACGTGGCTTCGCATCACTCCACCGGATGTTCTTAAGGTCAGAGGTCAACCCAAAGGTCACCCAATGTCAGGGGTCAACTAAATGTCATGGGTCAAGTTCAGGGGTTAAGGGCTCGACACCATAACTGCGCCACATATGGTCATACACGGCTATCCTTGGTTGGGCTGTAGGTCATTCAAGGTCGTGGTGCTGCCTATGCGATGTCTGCGTTACCTAGCGTAGCGAAGCTTTGCGCTTCAATAAAAAAATACTTCGTTTGTCTTCTTTTGTGGTACGACGCAGACCTGCCTAATTTTAATGCTTTCTTTGAAAGTGCTCTTCGGCTGAGGCGCCCTGACCAATAGCGTGTTGTCTAGTTTAACCGTAACGAGCTGATCTCTTCTACAGTAAAATATGCACTCTTTCTCTGACACTTTGTCATGTACGAAGAAAATTATCAAATGTTGACCACTTTAATATTGCCAATATAAAGGACACATGAGTTGATGCGAAATGGGGATTACAGTCGGTGTAACTTCAAGCACGGCTGCAGAATATCGTTTCTGTTAATGCGCCATTATCCTCATTAGCGCCACAGATAAGCACTCCTGAGTGCCTTGTGATGTCACCACTGACGTTGTGTTCAGACCACTGAGTGAATGGCATTCCGGCCAATCAACGTGGCGCGCCGTAGGGACGTCATGTGTGATGTCACTCAATTCATACGAATAAGTGTGGCGTTTCGCGCCATCAACACGACGGACGTCGTGTTGGGACTAATCAATGATTGGCCTTGCTTCCATTCAGTGTGGCGCGCTCTCATGACATCATATTTGACGTCACTTAATTCTGATCAATCAGTGTGACACGTTCTGCCTGATATGTCCCTCTAACGACCCCGATGAGGAATAAAAGAAAAACGCGCCCTCAACAGTTTTCGCTGGAAATTATTGTAGGCTGACATGCATAATGTACTCTGACAAATGTATTCAAGTGTGAATTTGGCAATGGAAGATATGAGCGCCTTTCCTGGAGGAATTGATGGCGAGTGGGTGCAATGGGAGGCTTCCAGGACCGTCAAGTCTTTTATGAGCTCAGTCTAGAGTGGCTTGGCCGGTTTCCTCAGCGGTACTTTCAAGGCAAAGTCAACGGGATAGGTACGCTACCCGGAACACTTTCAAAGCATGTTCCTTCACTGCTGTAGCCATGAAATGAGCATGAAACGCGCCGTGAAATTAGTGCTCCAGGAAGTAGTAGCAGTAGTAGTGGTTTAATTATAATAGTAACAAGTAAGGAAAAGAATTTTGCTAGTTCCGGCCTCTGCCATCGCTACGGGAAACACCTGTGCTGGGACAGCGGAAATAGACGGATAGCAGGCAGACTGCAGAAATGAAATGAAAGAGGTGAGGGAACAGCCAGAAAGGATAGGCGGGAGAGAGATACCATATACGAGTATTCTATTTACATATGTACAGGTCGGTCGCGTGGGATGTCCATAATCGAAAAGGAAAGAGAGCGAGCGGGCACAACACTATGTACACTACAGCTGATAATCGTCCAAGGTAGCACACGTGGAGCTTTCGGTCACTGCGCGTCACTACCTGGCGAAGAACAGACGGTACGTCAAGTCCGTCTGTTCGAGGATCCAGCAAGAGCCCATAGACATACTTTCAGCTAGCGACAAACGTCCTGGCGCGTCTATCAGCTGCTCGTTGTTGCCGGAACCGACAACCAGCCGCTTGCTGCGAGTGTAACGTTAAGGTATATTGCTTGCGTATAATGATCGTCATTAAAAGACTGAATCTGCACTCGATAAGTAGACAGAACAGCGAAAATGGCAGCTTGATCGATAGGTGCAACTGGAATTAAATAAGGGTGGATAGTGCAAGGCGCAATGCGTCGCGTATCGTCAAGGAATACATATCTCGCAATGAATATACCAGCGTTGGAGGTCGCGCTTTCAACTAACGGTTTAGCGCTGCGCAGAAAGACGTAGCGGAACGAAATGAGAAAAAAAGAGAGGGGATTGCAGGGGTGAGGGGACGTGCGCGAAGGGAATGTAAGTAAGTAAAGCTCATCTTAGTACATTTTTCCGTTCGAAATGGTGGCGTTTTACGAGAGCCGGAAATGTCTTCTGGAATAGGAAATGAGACTGAGCTAGTTGTGCATGAAAAGGCCTGAGGGTCATTTGACCAGCAACGGCTTTTTGCCGATTGATCGGCCCTATCCACTTTCAAGAGCGTGCTTTTTCTCGTACTTGACCCATTGTTATGTTTTCCATCGAGAGTAATGAAGCCTGTAATTAATAAGCCGAGTAATCGCGTTTCACACCTATACATTTCAGCGTTACAGCGCTTTTCAAGAGTCTTGGAACACCTGGATCCGTGTGCAACAAGGCAGGCCTTCTCTCTTTTTCAGGCTGAGGTCATGATCATCATTAGCATGCGTCTGTTTTTTTTTTGCCCCTAATTACGCCCGGGTCGCTTTCTTATTGCAGCAAAAAAGACCGTTTTCGTTTTCAGCAATTGCTTTCTCCAATTTCGTTTCGGGTTTTATGGTTTCTTGCGGAATACGTACACGCTAAATAATAACCAAAAAGTGCGACGTTCCTACCAATCGCTTTCTGCTTCCTCCTCTATGCCAGCTTTGCAAGATATTCGGACTACTCTAAGCTCCGGCCACTTGGAATTAAAATCTCCCGTTTAACCCAATTTCCTTTTCTTGCTGATTCGGTTGCGAGCGAGGTCGAATGCAGCCTCCATTAGCATTTCTCCATTTTATTTCGAACTTGCTCTCCTGCCACCATGTTCCACTCTTCGTGTATCGATGGCCGTGGAGACGGCGGGTTTCTCGGTGGACTGACAGATGGCGCCACGTGCTCTGCGTTACGGATTACTGGCTGAGAAGACTGAAAACTCCCCCGTTCGATATTCAGAGTACCTATTTAGAATTTTGTTGCAGTCTGAAAACTCTCTCGTTTGCTCCCAGAGCTTCTACAATGTTCACAAAACTGCGCGACTATTGTATCCGCTGGAGTGTAGCCGTCAATTTCCATGTGGCGCTTCAAAGCACATATTTTTAGCTGCTGGGATGTTAAGTCTGTCAGTGTGGAAGGCAATTAAGGCAGTTTAGCGACATAGTGGGTCAACCCCAGCAAGCGAAATGTGTTTCAGCCCAAAGTGACAAGTGAGGATACTTTCATCGAATTTTTGATCCGGTTACGTTGATGTTTATTAGGCAGCAAGAAATGCATTTATTGCAGAAAAAATTGTATAAGAAAGTCCTCCGACAGTCTAATACGGAAAAGCAAAGTCAAGAGCGAAAAGGACTTTGTAAAGGTCAATTGAATGTAAATGGCGATTAAGCTTAACCTTATAGATCCGCGTAAGAAACTTTCTTGGTGTCGTCGCTTATTGGCATTGCCTACCTTACGAAAACTGTTTTCAGTGAAAGTACCTTTATTTTCATTAGAAAACGGTTATAAATAGATAACAGAACATCTTTCATTCTTATTCAGTGTGCTTTCACAGCCCGGGCTGCTGCAATGAATAGACTAAGATTCATTGCGTTCAAACATAAAAGTTATCGGTTCATGGCATGTGGAAGCATATTTTTAATTTCGAGGGGCAAGGTGTTTTTTTTCAGTTGGAAGAAAGTTATAGATAAGAATTTGTAAAGATGCCCTGTTTGACGTTTTCATAGATTAGTGACGAATACGCTGCGAGACGCCACAAGGTTTGCCCTGTCTCCTTTCTCCAATGTCACGCCCACTCAAGGTAGGCGCCTTATTGAAGAAAGCTGCACCGGGAAAGGGAAACCACTAAATATGACGTCAGGGCCGCATATCTTTTCTGCCACTGTCTTTTATTCTCTTCTGTTCGAATCGTGGCCTATAAGAGCAAGCAACCTACGCTAAATAAAATGCTAATGCTCAAAAACCACTTCGAATTACACTCCACAGAGCACATCCAATCATTTGCACCCTCACTGGCAGCCTAACAAAACACAAGTTCGTGGAGGCAAATACGTCCGTGAGCAGAAAATATTCAGGCATCACTTACAGGAACAATTCTCTCTGCGACACGTCTCAAAATAGCGCAACTTCGTTCGTTTGTGCTAGGGTTGAATGATTCTCGATTCGAGCAGCATTATTACGGTGGTGGCGCATTATAGGCACCCTCGAAAAGTCTTCACATGAAGGCACCTCGGCTCCCGTAACACCGCCGGCTCCTCATTAGTGGCACGCTTGCAACAAGCTTTAACCCCCCCCCCCCCCCCCCCCCCTCCTGCCCACCCGAACGGAACCTCTCTGCTGACGAGCGCATTCGTATCGGTTGGAGTGATATTTTCACTTTCGAGGCGAGAGATGTTTCGATCAGCGAGCGCTGTACGCCGCTGCAATATGCACAGTTGCAGATCCTCTCCTGAATTCTTTGCCACTAAAACCGTGCCACGCTGTGGAGGCTAGGTCTGGTACGAGGTCTTTCAAAATCCTCTTCGCAAGCAAGTGTTGAGAGTGATAGTCTTTCCTTATAAAAAATTTCTCTAGACAGTCTATAGACTGTCCATAGTCTTCTTGTCTATAAAGTCTATAGACTCTTTATAGACAAACCCGAGACAACAGTATAGGCAATACAAATCTTACAGACAGTGTATAGACAATCTATAGATTTATCTCCATGCAATTTTAGTTGATTTTTGTCGGCAGACACTCTAGAGACAATGAATAGACAACAAGAAATATCTATAGGAAGGCAATAGAGTCTATAAGAAGGTTATAGACTGTCTATAGACCGTTTTGTAAGGGTTGTCTCTTGGAGCGGTACTGCCCAAGGCGCTAGAAAATCATGAATCTTCCCTATGTGTGTTCATTTTTATGATGTACAAATCTGCCGCCGCGGTGGCTGAGTGGCTACGGCGCTCGGCTGCCGGCCCGAAAGACGCGGGTTCGATGCCGGCCGCGGCGGTCGAATTTCGATGGAGGCGAAATTCTAGAGGCCCGTGTACTGTGCGATGTCAGTGCACGTTAAAGAACCCCAGGTGGTCGAAATCTCCGGAGCCCTTCACTACGGCGTCCCTCATAGCCCGAGTCGCTTTGGGACGTTAAACCCCCATAAACCATAAACCAAACCATGTACAAATCTGATATGCTGACGCGGCAACGCTGCATTGATCTGGTGAAAGACAGCCGTAGAGCCTGCTCAGTCTTGTTCCTTCGCGCCCTTTAATGTCCCGTGTCCACGACCGCATTCCTTCTTTCCGCCTCGCGACGTGTACATAAAGACGCAAGCCACAACCTCTAGTCACTCCTTAAGAAGGAGCCTAACCGGCTTCGAAACGTTGTGGTTCAAATTAAAAAAAATAGAGGGCGCTTAATTATGATTCCATGAGATAATGCGATAGCATAAAGCCTCCGTGCGACTTTTACTGCACTTCCAATTCGCCGTGTGGTATATTTGTGCAATGCTCACACAAGGGCACCTTCTTTGCTTGTGGCGATTTCCCACAGCGGCAAAATGGCCCTGCTTCTGGTTTCATGCGAACGGAGAGCTCGGCACGTCCGCACAGAGCCGAGTTCAGCTGCCGACTGCCGCCTCACCCACAGCGAGCCTCAGCTGATAACGTGGCTTTTGAAGTCACGCTCCTCTCAACCAATGGGAATTAAGTGACAGAAGGCGGCATTTCATGCCGATGAGGCTTGTTTTGGTTTGAGATGCGCTTCGGTTTAGTATAAGAGAAGCCATTACCGCCAACGTGGCCAGTGGAAGAAAGATGCGTGAGCGAAAGCTCTACTTGTCTCGTACACAGCTGAAGGTCATGTGGGTATGAAATTTGACCTTCAAACTAGGATGAGCGGAGCTTGGCTCTGACTTCCGGCTACAAGACGCATTACGCCTCGACCCAGCTGCGCGCGTCAAGCCGACGGCGCTAGCTCGCCTGGCAACTATCGAATCACGTGACTTGCTGCGCTGCGCCACAGCTGCGTATGCGGAGCCGACGTTACTCTTGTAACTGCCGGAAACTGCGTAACGCGCCGTTCGCTATATAAAATAGTGTGGTATCTGCTTACCTTCACATAAAGCCATGGATGAGCGATGCGCCGGAACTAGCGTTTTGAGGACGTATCATCGCCGTCAAGCGGAATCTGATGATCTTTGCGATACGGAAAGGCGTCACATTAGATAGCCATGCTTAACAGAGCTTTCGCTCGTCTTGCTAGGTTCAGCTGGGTTGAACCACACGTATATTTTATCATTCTATCTGAAAGCTGCCTCAGCATTTTCTACCATTTTCTCTTCAGGCAGCAGAGCTTTTGTTTAGAGATACCCTCTTCTGCTCCTTCCAGTTATAATTGTATGTGTTGGCCTCTGGCATTGCTCCCTTGTAGTCGGATGCACCTCAACAACACAGCGGTAAATGTTCCTTAAAGAAGCCAACCAGCCTATGACGTCAGCCTATTTTCATAACGTCGGAGCTAATCCGGTTAATCCGTGGTTATTCCGGGGACACTGCCAGCCTCCTGCATTATTAAAGTAGCAGATACGGGGGGGGGGGGGGTGAACGGTGACGTCATCTCGGTAGGTCGACACCATTGAATGAAGGCCTCTTTTGAGGAAAATGTTTCGTGGCGATCTTGAGTTGTATACGACAATAGACCTATTTCCCTTGGTACTTTTGGTCTTAGCGCTTTTGAAAACTACCTGGACGGAAGAACCATCACCATCAATTCCGAGTTCTTAAAGGATGATTCCTTCACCAAGGAAATGCGTGGAATGAACAACGTCACAATAATGATGGTTAGTGCTTGACTTGAAAACGGGAATTCAGCTGCAGAAATATGACCGCCAACCCCTCCTAAATTAAGGACACTGCGGACAACACGCAGTTATTGTTCGCGGTAAAAATTGACTCCTTGGCTCTTTCTGCATACGTTGGATCTTGTACAATAAGAAAATACGCACTAATTGCGCATAAAATAAATAGGATCTTCCCACCAATAGATTCAAGCCTGCAGCGTTCTTACAGAAGAGGACGGGTTGCCATCATTTTTAAGTGAATGGCAGGGTAGCCCGATCTCCAAGATCCTCGCAAAAATTGGTGGAGGCGCACGCATTTTACTGGCGCAGTCGACCACTGAAGGCGGTATCTGTATTTTGTTTCCTCTTTTCTAGACTATAAAAGCTTCACTTTCAGTAAGAGTTGTCTCTGAGTTAAGAAAGCGGAAGACTATTGATATAGATCCCCTCCAAATTTCCTTCCAGGTGCCTTGAAGATACACGGAGTTAATTTGCCGTGCGTAATTATATAACAAACAACATTTGTCGAATTACTTAAAAAGTGGCGCTACAATAAAAGAAACCTTTAAACTGTTTGTTTCAGGGCCTGGAATTTACGAAATACTTGGCTAATTTTGCTACTTTGTGCGAAATAATCTCACTGAAACCTAACGCTTTTCTGTGTTTCAGTACAGTGTCTGCACGTAGTAAACGCTCGGCTTTTACCGTATTCTTAAAGCAATATTGCACTCCTGGAAGTTTTGAATGGACAAAACCCGCATGTGAATCAACAAGCTTTGACCTTGGGCTAAACATTAGTCACGCCAAATACGAATTTTTCATCTGCCGACATTTTTCCGGTAGATAACCGATTCAAGGGCCAGCTTTCTTTCTGGGCAAGAGGAAAAACCTCTCAACATCTTGCCGTCTGAAGAGGGGCTTGAGAGAAAACAACACTTACCCATTGAGTCAGACATTACAGCTGTTTTTACGGCCACTCTTTCACTCCTTTCATTTATTTCCTGACATTTTTTTGTTATCTCTTGATTTGATGTTTATCTTCTCTGTTCTCGTTTCCTAGTACCATTGTTCTTTGTAGCGAAAGTGTGGTGACGGTAGCCCATAACTGGGTTCTCTAAACGTTCGCTCTGCCGATTCCACGAATCTCTCTGTTTTTCTTTGAGTCGTTCGTCTAATTCGTGTTTGTGTGACCCTCGTTGCGTGCTCAGGAAGCGTGCAGGGGTGACACCAATAGAACCGTGTTATGCTGCGTTTCCTAGGGCTGTACGGGCTCGGCGGGAGTGCTGGTCTCGGCGAAGGTTCGGCAGCCGGGAATAGAATTCCATGGAGGACTAGATGAAAACGCGAGTTCATTTTCTGCACACACTCATGTGCACATGTCAGTGAAAGGGAGAGTGAGTGAGTGAACATGGGAATGAGTTAGCCGACTGAGTAAATGAGCGAGTGAGTGGACGATAAGTGAGTGCGTGAGTTGATTGAATTAGTGAGTGCGTGAGTGAGTTGAGTGAATAAGTGAGTGATCAGTGAGTTGATTGAGTAAGCGAGTGAGTGAGTGAGTTGATTTAATAAGTGATCGCGTGAGTGAGTTGACTGAATGAATGAGTGCTGAGTGAGTTTAGTGAATAAGCGAGTGAGTGAGTGAGTTATTGAATAAGTGAGTGAGTAAGTTGATTGAATAAGTGAGTGCGTGAGTGAGTTGTCTGAATAAATGAGTGCTGAGTTAGTTGATTGAATAAGCGAGTGAGTGAGTGAGTTGATTGAATAAGTGAGCGAATTAGCTAATAGGTGCTTGCTAGAGTATGAATGAATGACTGCACGAATGTCTGACGGGGTTGTTGATGAGGGAGTAAGTGTGTGAGTGATAAATGAGCGAGTAACAAATGAGTGTGTGAGGGATGAGTGAGTTTTGAGTCAGCGATCGAGTAATTCTGAGTGAGCAAGTGGGAGTGAGTAAGTGAATGAGTGAGCATGTGGGTGAGAAGAGAGTGAGTTTGGGAGCATGAATAAGTGAGTGTGTGAGCGATTGAATGTGTGTATGTGGGTGTGTAATTGAGTGAGTGGTATGGTGATGAGTGAGTGAGCGACCTACTAGTTTGCTGATGGGTGAGTGAGTGAGGATTTTGTTAAGGGTGATTGTTCGGTTTCTTAGTCCAGCAATCCGTTGGCTTCGGGTGCCGTCCTGGCCCGGCACACGAGTCCCAGCTAGATTTCAGGGTCGCAGCCTGGTCAGCTCCTCCTTCCATTCCTCTGTCTTTGGATTGGTTAGCCTGTCTAGTTAACAAACAAGATACCTTGTGGCACAGACACCTCAGGTATGAATAGTAAGCGTAGAATGTACGCCCACTTTCTGTCTCTACTAGTTCTGTATGCCTGCATGCTTCGCACAGAACTTTGTCACTGCTACGTGGAAAGCAACATTGTAACTTTTCTGATTTGAAAAATGCGCACACCTTTAATCAAATC
Source organism: Amblyomma americanum (assembly GCF_052857255.1). Lineage (NCBI taxonomy): Eukaryota > Metazoa > Arthropoda > Arachnida > Ixodida > Ixodidae > Amblyomma > Amblyomma americanum. The sequence goes on along the minus strand of NC_135501.1, from coordinate 193,403,457 downwards.
TTTACTGTGTACATCATATTTTTACAGCAGCCCAACATGTTCATACAGCGCCGGTCACTAGTAATGCGGATGTTACAGCTAAAGGCAAACTCTGGTTTTTCCTTCTTCAGATCATGAATCGAAGACTGATGCGAAACGCGATCGCGAGCTGCGCTGAAGGAAACGAGGCGTTCTTGCGCCCCACACCGTCGCATAAATCGTCGTCGTTGCCTTCGTCCTCGCCGCACTGCAGTCAAGAAACAAATAGCTCTGTCTTTCTGAAGGGGTGACCGGAGCGCCTCCCGCGGACGTAGATGGAGACGTCGGGACAACCGAATGCGAAGGGCGCCGTGTTTTGACGCATCCGTTTCCGGCGGCTATCAATATCGATATATGTTATCTGGGCGGCGGAGACGGACCGGCCCACGGTTTCTCCACAGGAAGCACCATTTGTCGTGCGCGTGTTTGCATGTATTTTTTTTTCAGCCCATAAAGATGAGAAAGCCACACTGCCAAGCCATGTCGACGCGGGATAAAGTTGGGAAAGCCACGCTGTTTGAGTGTGACATCGGGGCCTCCAGAAAGAGTCATGTGGAATTCTGAAAGGAAGCGCCATACTCGATCTCACTAGAGCCCTGAAAGATGGCGTAGGTTTGTTTAGGAAGAAACGAAGAAAGCGCATCTGTATTGAAGGTGGAAACAAAGTATTCTTAGCCAGAATTTTCCGGCGGCGGCTGTGGCAACAACGTGATGTATGCGACGCTTTTCCGGGTCCGTTCATACAGAGAACAAAGCGCGAATCCACAGTATTTCACTGCCACTAAAAGCAACGACCCTTACGTGGAACCTCCATCCTTGCACGTGTTCGTTTTTTTTTTCGAATTCGTGCTTGATCTTCAGAGATTTGGGTGATCCCACACGAACCTGAAGGCGACAGTCTTGTTTTCAGGTCATTTCTCGGAACCGGAGACGTGTTTTAGTCTTTGCATGTACAGGGTTTGTCAAAAGTTCCCAGGCCACAGGGTCTGCTTTTCAGCGGCATACCCTGCCACTTGTGATATCAATAAAGCTATCAAGGTTCACAAAGGTGAGAATGATACTTCTTTTATCCTCTATAGAGATTTTAGGCTTCGCGGTTGTCGTAACTTCCCGACTGTAGCACTCAAATGCAGACACTGTGGCCTGGGATCTTTTGCCCGACCCTGTACATCTGCGCTAATCTAGACTGATGGCGTGGAAGTGAATCCTGGCACATTTTAATGCGCGCATCTAAGACAAAGCAAACTTTGTCGGGTGATTAACTGTTTGAGTCGATGCGTAGAAGAAATGAAAGTTACTTTACCATACGGTGCGTGGCTTATCGCATTCGCGAGCTGCCACTGTGGCTCAGTGGTTATGGCGCTCAGCTGCTGACCCGAAACACGCGGGATTGATACCTACCACGGCAGTCGAATTTCGATGGAGGCGAAATTCTAGAGGCCCGTGTGCTGTGCGATGTCAGTGCACGTTAAAGAACCCCAGATGGTCGAAATTTGTGGAGCCCTTCACTACGGTGTCCTTCATTACATGAGTTGCTTTGGGACGTTAAATCAGCATAAGGCATACACTATCGCAGTAGCTGCAGCTTTCGTACTTTCGATGCAGCGACGCATATGTGATCGTGTGTTTTATTTGTTGCTTAACTTAAACACCTCATTTCAAGTGCAGAGTGATCACTTAGTAAGAAAATGCACAGAAACACTCCGATTTAGAATTCAACAGTAGTTTGTGACCTTGAGTGTTCGAGAAATTACCCGCTGTAAAATGCGTGAAAACCGTTTCATTGCTACAAATAATAAAAAGTACAGGATTCCTCTTAAGTCTCCTTAAAAGCGGAAATGCGAAAGCCTTTCTCTGTCCTTTCTTTCTTCTTCCATTTTTCATTTTCTATTGTTGATTTCTTTTCTTATTGTTGTTATTTTATTTTATGTTTTCTTTTTATACTAAGTATGCCTTCTCACGCGTTTACATCGTTTTTCATCGAATCAGTCACACAAATCCTGCTGCAAACATAGCATTTATTTTCATTATTAAATTTGTTAACTACCAAATTGCAATTCATCAACCAAACTTTTCCCATTTCAAGGTCTATTCACGCACTACCGTGCACAATCAAACGTTTGCGCATTTTTTTCTACACAACGACACTACCGTGCGGACAAAATCTGCGGACACTTTTCTGCTGACGTGCCATAACCATATAATGCTTTGGCATTGATAAAATGCTTTTGTATTGGTGCTAGGTTAGCAGTTTTCTTGGCGTTTCATGTCCATTTCTGTGCTGAAATGTGCTCTCATATTATGGTATGACAGAATATTCACTGCTTGTGCTCGATATATGCGAGAGACGGAAATTCTTGCTTTTGTTTGCAGCACTTTTTCAAAACAGAAACAAAATGTCACGTGCTTCTAGGCCACCTCAGTCATAGTTTCTCAAAAATTGCCTCTAGGAAGAAGAGGCGCCACACTCTGTGCATGTTTCTTAAACGGCGCTTCATTTACCTCGCAAAATGCCGGAAAGAATATTTCCGCAGCCCAACCTGTGCAGAGGGGAGCAGACAACACCATGAAGTTTGTCTGAAAAGCTTCTCAGAAAGCAACCTGAAAGGTAACAGGCGCAGAGGAAATGAAAAATGTTGCACTTGCTCTTAGTTGTCGGCTAAAAAAACAGGAAAAATAACTGAGTTGTTGCGCGTGGAGTTGAAAAGAATATTTTGGCTGAAAACAATATAAGAACTGAGGACTGCATTTAAATCAGCCTGTGAGCGCAGATGCGAAAGCCTTTGCCGGTCCTCTTTTTTTCCTCATTTTCCATTTTCTTTTTATTTGCTTTATTTTTATTTTTATATTATATTTATTTGTTTTTTACCTTTTGTCTTTATTTTTAATTCCTGGTTTTTCGATTTCAGTACATACATGTTGCTTAAGAACTGATGATGGATCAACTTTTACATTTTTGTTTTGTTTACTACACAACTTATGATTGACGGTTCGTGCGGACAACTTCCCTCTGCAACTTCCGTCTACAAATTTCGTCCACGCCACTCACGAGCCAATAAAGGGCTTTCGCCTTAAAATGTAACGCATGCCTGAGGCAAATGGGAAATAACCTGTTTGCTTTGGACTATCGGTATTTAAAAAGAAGAAATACAAGGAAACGTTCTCACCTTTGATAGCGATTCGAACTGCCTCTTTGGTCAATCAAAACCGCAGAGATAATGCATAGCAAAAGGGTACAAATGGTAACACGCGTTTTTAATTCTGCTGTTATCCATTCTCAAAAATACTCTCCTATTTTTCGTTACGTGGCGCTACAAGGTGTCTCCGTACCGCGTAGAAAACGCAATCGCACTGTCGGGAGTTATGAAGTTCTTATTTGGCTTGGCTAGTGCTTGGCTAAAACACAAACACGGGTCCCAAAAAATAGCCACGTCGTGACATTGCCCACTCTGTGCGGAATAAGTGGATTTAGTAGCGCGATTCTCACCATTGTCATAACCTTATTGGAACTAAATGTTTGGTACTGGACTCGTGAAATTATTTGCAGGACATTTACAGGAGGTTTTCCTCAATATGAGTCGTATTGTTTAAATTGAATCAGTTTTATTAAACGAGTTATTAGTAAAGGAAAAATTTACGAAGCTTTCTGCTCACAGTGCGAGGGGACACCGAGCCAACGTTTCATGCAGTTGCTTTTAATTTTAGCGATATCACAAAACTAGAGGCCGGAATTTTCTTTTTCTTTCTGTGTTTATTTTCATTTCTTTTTCCAAAGGAATGCAAAAGATATGGGGAGGAGGGGGGTTAACATGGATTTTTTTCCCTAACCTTATACTGCTACAGTTTCTTCGCTGCAAATAAATTTTATTTTCCATCAGAGATTTTGTACCGGGTACAAAGGAGCCATAAAGCATATTGTATTGCCGGAATGCCTTTTGTTGAAAGCACTAGAAGCCCCATGGGGCCAAAATACGTCGTCGGTCATTGAGTTTGGACATTGGATAGAGGGAAGTTACGTCACCAGTATTAAAAGGACATCACTTGATCTCAAAGCATTAACTGCTTCTAATGCTATCGCATTACCAGCACAAAGTGAAATTAAGTGTCCCTCTCAATTTTTTTTTCTTCCAGGGCTTTATTTTTGCTGGCAACCTCATCATCATGGACAGGTGGAATTTCTACCCCTCCGATACTCGGCAATCGAAAGTAAGTATTGTATACAGTATTGTATACAGAATGACCTCTCTTCTTTCTAGGAAAAGCTGTTCAAGATGAAAGTACTTTTACGATGTCTTGTAGAATGTTAATGCCATTCAGCATAAATCCTCAAAAAATGGCTAGCGATAAAAATAAGGACTGCCGCAGGCTAAAAAAAGGTTCGCCTTTTTATCAGTCGCTTAATTAATGACTGACTGAGGATGCATGAATGAATGCATTTTTTCGTGAGATTTATGTGCATTCATATCAAGTTGATATCTTCTTATTGCATTTATTTTATAATCTTCTCCATTGTAAACACTTTGGTGCGTTGAGACATGCTCACATTACACAAGAATTTGAGCTTGTACGTATCGTGCAACTTCTTCATTCTTAATTGACTGATTTGCTTCATTATCTCTGCCCCTGAACAAAGTAAAAAAGTAGCAGTCATCTGTAAATTAGGAGGAATTACCTTGCTTACAAAAGGACTAATTTTGTGTTCAAGAACTTAATGTGGTACACAGTGTTTGTACGTCAACTCTGAAGGCCTTGTCGCATTCAAACGCAGCCAGTGCACCCTCGGGGCAGTTAGAGGTAAACATTGCGTCGTTTCCTTTTGTTCGAAACTACCTGTGCCTTCCCCAGTTCCGTCGAACATTGAGGAAGATCAGTCACGCATTAAACCCCTCTCCCTTCACATCCCGCTCCCCGATCCGTATCGACTGAAGAACATAGGAAGCCGGGCGCAGAGGCGAACCAAAATAAACTCACCCGAGGCCTCTGTCAGATCGGCTCTATGAGCCCTTTGTATTTTATAGATACAAAGCAAGCTCCCACTTCGATGCGAGTGCGCTACAGAGCTTAGTTTAGCTGTGCCTTTTCCTGGGGCTTCTTACATCAGTTCGAGCTCTATGCGGGTTCAACATCATTTCGCCCCAGGCGCCGGCATAGCCTCGTTTCTGGCTGAGTTGCATTCACTTTTCACGCGCCATCCTCCAACGCGGCGGGAGCTGTTTGAACTGCACTCTGTGAAACGCGCAGGCGCGCAGGATCGGGCGGATCTGATCCATGTTTCATCGAACGAGCGGTATGAAGCCGGTGGGTTACAGGCCTGGGCACCACTATAAAATCTGAAGCTTCGTGCATAGAAGTCAGTTGTTACGAGTGCTTATATCTAATCCTTCGCATTCCGTGCAGAGCTTAATCCTCCTTTTTCCGGCAGAGAGTATGCGCAGAGGAAACACCTCAGGACAGCTGGAGCGACTGTCATACAATCCTCCTTGAATTATTTTTTTAGTTGATACAGCGGAATATTTTCTAGACCTATTCAACTTGCCTTGTTTCTTCAATCAGCAGGCAGTGGCGCTTGAGTGGACCGGCTGATTCCGCGCAAAGGCAATAACATTAATTCGTGGAAGAGTCTTTAAACAGGCCTGTAAGGAGTGAGGTAGTCGGGTGTTCAGACGTTTTTACCTTTTATTATGGTAGGGCTTGAAAAAAAGTGATTTTCAATAAAGGAATACGAGTCCTTCACAACAAGTCAAGTAAGGACGGCATAGGAGAGCTCAGGTACGCAGATAGAGAAGCGCAGATGGGAAAAGTATGAATTAAGGTAAATAAAAGGTGTATTCACGCATGATTAACTGCAACAAAAAAAGAAAAGAACTGAAACGTACTTTTAACCAGAAAGTCTTTAGAAGTGGCAGGCTCTGCATTGTAGAACGATATGAGATCTTCCAGCGACCTCTCCCTCCAACTATGGGTGACTGACACACTTTGCATTCGCTATGAGCACAAAAGTTCTGACCAGCTACATTTATTACCTTGCTGGTCGTCCTTTCAGGGCAGTTTTTTTTTAATGAACCCGTTGTTGCTCTTGAGCCTTCGCCTATTCATTGGTGTGCACTGTCCTCAAATCTTGTCGACCTCTTTCATTGCTGTTTTCAATGTAACTGTTTATTGTTAAATGGCGTTGTTCAAAAATGCGTCCCATAATTGTTACAGGTCGTCTATGTGAAAAATAATGCGTTTTGTGGGAGCACTTACGTCGTTACAGCTAATCAAGAATACATTTAGATTTACACTCACTGTCTGCGCTAACAATTAAACAGAGCAATGAAAGGTACCCTAGTTGGAAGTTGACTTGCTTTCTTGCCTTCCACTTTTGCATATTGTTCGTTTCTGATCTTCATATTCTTAAAAGAGAGGAGATTCTAGGGGTATACCGCACGATGGCGGGATTCCAATCTTCAATATAATTCATTTTTTTATTCGCCTACACTCATAGTGTTGTAGGTTCATGTGCTGGCATGCAATCTTCTATAGAATAGCTACCGCTTAAATATTACAAAAAATTTGACAATATGTGAAGGGAGAGCCCCAGTGTATTTAGCCAATTTTTCGACAAGAGGACTGCCTTCATCGACAAGAGGACTGCCTTCATCTTCTTGTCGGAACGTTGGCTAAGCGCACTGGGGCTCCTCGTTCAAACCCTGTTCACTTTGTTTTGTGTTGTCAGGAATATCATCTTGCTGTCCTCTTTCTCTGCCATGGACTTCTAAAGCTTAAATGGGTATCCTGATTTACTCTGCCATCATCATGCATGCATCAATTGCAAGTATCTTCAGCGCCTCATGCGTAAATCATTCTTACCTCAAGAGGTGAGCCCCAAGCTCCAAACAAAGCGTCTGCTTTGGGCTGTAAATGTCTTTTTTTGTTTTTGCTTTATAGTTGAACAGACCTCTAAGGATGAAGAATGCCGCATTCTATTGGCCGACCTTGACTAATTTTTCTTGCTCCGTGGCAGAGAATACATGTTCCACGGGGTGATATACATTGGGTCCACGAGTTTCACTGGACATTTCGGAGCAACTTGTTTAGTGGCGGAATGCTCTCTTGATCAGCCAAGCAGTGGTGAATTTAGGAAATCTTCAAGGGAACAGTGCGGTCCCTTCCGGAATGACCAGATCGCGTTTGCCTGTTCATAGCGTGTTTTAAAAAAATCGCCTGACAACCTCCTTGGGTGTTTGCATATCTGGCGCTGGTGTCGTGTGCTGTCAATTGGAGTATTTATGCTTCGCGCCGAGATGAATTCGGATAGTAATTGGAGCAGCTCAGAGATCAGCACAAGCAACAATGCTGAAATGTGCCGGGTGTTTCACTTAACGTGTTTTAAATTATTATAAATTGGTTTTTGGGGAAGGGAATTAGTGCAGTATCTGTCTCATATCTCTGCGGACACCTGAACCGCGCCATAAGGGAAAGGATAAAGGAGGGACAGATGGTATTTAAAAGTGGGATTGTCGAGTTTTGTGCAACATAGGATTTTCAGTAGTTTAGCGCATCATAGTACACTTAAGATGTGTTAATTGGTCGGTTGGTGGACCATTATTCATATTTAAATTTTTATCTCCTATTGTTAGTGTCCTTTTTTGTTGAGAAGTAGTATCGATATCAGTTTTTAAAATTCCGAAGACGCATTTATCCTTGGCGCTGCGGCCCAATTAATTTTGCCTGAATTCCGCCAACATACCTGCGTTTTAGTAAAGCTTGCAGGCAAACAAACCCCTTCAGCGGCGGTAATTTGTAGAAATAGCCAAAATGTGTTGAGTGACAGCGCCGAGGGTAACTCCGTTTTCGAAATTCTACAGCTCATGTGAATATTGCTCATGGCGAGCTATACTCCTCTAGATAAATAACGAGACTAACAGTAATAGGTATAAGACGACATATTTAAATGTAGTTAAACAGCCTCCTAGTTCGCACGTCTTGACTATATTCATAGGCGCTACACCGCTGACAATGATACGCCGGGAAAAGCGCTTTTCTAAGACAAAAAGCCTATTTTAAAATCTCGGAGCATCTTAGAACACCCGGTATATCCCCAAGGAGGTCATTATTAAAACTTTGTTTCCTGAATCGTCTTATAAGCGGTCAAAAAACGCCGACTACACTGCCACCGCAGTGCGCAACAGAACACGGAAGAAATCAGAGGCATATTTGCATACGCAGGGCACGCAGCCATTTACGCAGTCATTGTTTAGCCCTGGTGGTCGTGCGTGGAAAAACGTGGCGGATCTCATAAGCTAACTGCAGATTGAGACTGACTCATCATCACTGTTCATCGTGAAGCTCGGCTGAAATGAAAATAGGTGGGTGGATGTCCGCCCCAACTTGCGGAATCGGTTTTGCCTGACAGGTTACGTCATTCTCCCTGCCAAATTATGTGTTTCGCCGGTCGATCAGGATTAGGTCGCCCTATGGTAGAATTGATCGCTACGTCACGCGTTCAGCGCCCTGCTCCATCCAAATCGACCAGTGGAATTCGCCATAAGCTAGTGTTCCATTTGTTCAGCTATGCGACTGCTTGCTTTTTATCCGCAGTGGCCTCATTTTTTTTAGAAAAAAGCACCATAATATCTCGGCCCAACGCCTTATTTCCGCCGCGTAAATGCAAATAAATATCAGGGAGGGGAGGAGTGGGTTTCCATCATTCAGCCTAAGTCGCGACGCTGTTGTGGTGCGGCCCCCGGTGGTGACTCGGCTTTCCGCTTTTCCGGCATATATTTTGAAAGAAGCAGACGTCCTGAGATTCTCATACCCTCGTTTGCATATCTTTTTGAGGCTTGTGTGAATCGGCTACGTGTTAATATACAGTGAAGCTGAATCCATCGTCTGTCTTAAGGCAAAAGAGGAAGGCAATAGCGGGCACTCGTGGCAACAACTGCTCGTTGACACTTGTTATGATGCAGTTATTTTTACCTGCTGTCGCGTGGTACAAGTTTCGGTGAATTCGCAGCTGCATAATATTTCCGTCACATACTAAATACTTTTTCATCTACATTACTATCTTATTACGGCAGCGCTCGAACTGAATATAATGTTAGTCTCGACTTGACGTGAATATAGTCCTGTAAATGGTGCACCGTCACTAGCAGGAAAGCTTCGGGTGAAGCCAGCTTTAATGAACCCGCCCTAAACTCGCGAGTTTCGCACATAAATTTGCAATTTTTAGCTCTAGGTGACGCTTTATGTAGTTTTTTTATCATCTTATTCTTGGTTGTTGTGAAACGGCCTTAATAGTGCTCTTGCTAAGGGGGAGCGGTTGGAACACTTTGAAAAAACGATGGTCGCGCGCGGCTGATTATGCGGTATTCGAGACGGTTGTCAGTGCATCACATATTTTACCTCGGAAATAGCCTGTTGTATTTCTAAACTGAAATAAACGAGTAATTATTCACTAGCATCCACCCAAGCACAGTCATACCACTGAGCACGGCCGGCAGTGACTGAGATCTTGATCCGCTCCAGCCGCCGAGTGACTTCAGCCCTGTAGAGTATGCACCGTCACTATCAGCAAAGCAATTGGTAAAGCCAGCTTTACAAATTACGTCTAAACTCAATTTTGCAAGAAAATTTGTATTCTGTATTTCTAGTTGGAGGTGAAATTATTTTTATTTCTAGGTCATTACCACTGCCACTGAGTTTATCTGAACTGATGTTTTATAGAGAGGGAATGAGAGAAAGAGCACGAGGTCTTATTAAGTAAAAAAGGTTGTCTTTCTGCACTGCAGCCTCGCTTTCTGCCTCAATGCTGTCACCACTATGGCAATAGTCTTTTTAAGGGCTTCTGTTCTTGATAATTTTTTTCAACTTCTAAACTACAAACGTAAAAAAATAACAGAACTACAGAGGCGGAGTAGTGAACGAGTGTGCCAGTCCGCTGCGAAGCTGTTGCACAGCTCTTAAGTAACGCCAGGCGGTTAAAAAAATAGTCTAGTGTACGCAAGGACGCACACGCACTTTGAAATTATCTTTTACACTAGGCTGTATAAAAAATCTGAAAAGTAATTTAATCCCGTCTGTGCTCTTTGACATGAATGGTTACATAATTAGGCACATATCTGGATGGTCATATATAAGCTCTTTTAATGCCTCTGAGCTATTATCTTGGCGAAAATCAATGTTATCAAGCCACATATCACATACCTCCCGTACTCACGACATCGGTACCATTGTTTCTTTGCTGTATACTGAGCGTAACACCAATACAGATACTATCAACCTTGGAGGGACGGTATCGTGTGGGTTTTGGCGCCGCTTGCCTTTATGAAGAAGAGGTAACTTTCGCGGGGTAGGGGATGAATGTAGGTGGTGATAGCCGCTGTGCTACTGTCACTTTTTGTTTTCGCGCACATGCGTGACGGGAGAAGTGGCATTTATTGACATTTCCTGAATCCTCTAAAGGTCGCCCTTTTCAATGAGAAAGCATTACTTCGATCAATGTGCGAAAACCCACCGGTAATCAAAAACCCGCGGCGGGCCGCGGTACGCAAATGACGTCATCATCCGTCCTGGAGCGGTAGACGCGATTGATGTGTCCACTGAACCAGGTAGTGAGTTATGCGCCTTGCCTTTCCTCAAAATCGACTTACCCTTTTTAATGAGATAACATTACTTGGCTCCTTGTGCGAATACCCCGTCGTCATCAGAAACCCGTGGCGGAACGCGACACGCAAATGACGTCATCATCTGTCCTGGAGCGGTGGACGCTTTTGATGTGTCCACTGATGCAGGTAGTTAGTTATGCGCTTTGCCTTTCCTCAAAATCGACGGAGTCAAAACCTTCCGCTGGTTTTGAGTAAAGAATAGGCGCATAGCTGCCTCAATCTCCGGTTCGGCGCCATCGCCTGCTCATAGCGCGATTGAGGTGTCCGCTTATCCAGTGAGTCAGTTAAACTTATTCTCGCATTTACACATCATGATAATTGCTTAGGTGTGCCCATAATTTTTCTCATTTAGTAACATTTTAAGACATATTTTTAGTTGTCAGCCGAAGTGAAGAATCAGCAGCAGTAGCTGAGCCGTTCGCTTTATTTCCTTCACCTCAAGTGAGTGCGCACGCCCGCACTTGAGTTAGGCCCGATGATGATGTAGAAGTTTTATTTGCGAGTCAATCTTTGTGGCAGTTCTCTAAAGTCATTCAATATACGGAGGAATTACCTAAAAACGCCACAGTAAAGAAATAAAAATTCAGCTTGCAGTTGAAGCTACAAGTCGCAGCCAGTCTATGCGGTGAATAAGCAAAGGAGGCCGAGAAAAATGGCTTTATCCGAGTTCCACAATCGTCTTCCGCGCATTGGGCTTAGCATTTCCGGGCCGAATTCCCCTTTCAGAGCGTAAACATTGCTTGCCACTTATGCCGGAAGTTTTTGTACTGCCGCGCTCCATGACGTATGCGAGCCATATTTCATTTTCAATTTGTGTAAGTGAGTATGCGGCCCTCTTTGGCTCACTTCTAGTTTGCGTTGTGTACTAGTTGTCGTTTTCCTTTGTATTTACGCCCCTGCTTCCTCCCATAAATTACAGAGGGAGGAAGTTCTGCTTTTCGCGCAAGATTTTCTTGGTTTTCAGGCCTGCGTTGCAGCTGGTGACAAAAGCCGTATATTTTTATGGAGCGAATATTTTTATGAAAACAATATGCAAGGTTCTTTGGTTATCTCCAGTAATACGCTATTCTAGTGTTCACATCTTATATTAAAATTTAACCACGATAAACAAAAATAAAAGCGATTTTCTAGTCAGCAACGTATGCACCTGCACTTGCTATTCAATTTCCCGCTGGCCGTTTTTATTGGACACAAAGGAAAGGAGCTATTTGCTTCACTCTATTTGAAAGATGCACTCAAAAGGTATCAATTCTGGAAGAACAGTCTTTTATATTCTGAAGAAATGCCAGAGGAGTTTAATTTGGAGAGCATGGTAAACAGCTTTTTCTGGCATGCTATTAAAAAAAGGAGATATCTGTGGGCAATAGCTGACGACCTAACTTGTTATTCTTAGTGGCACGTGGTTATATATTGCTGCTGCACTGTGCTGGTAGAATAAGAATTCTACTACGAGGAGGATGGAACAAGCAGTACGAATAGTTTAATCCCCCTCAAAGCCAGGCCTTTGCTACATCTCATGTTATTGAGCCTGCGAATCATAACACGACTACGGAAGAAACAAGTTCATCGTTCATCGTGTTCATTTCGTGCATCGTTTTTAAGCAGTCAACAATAGAACAGGCATCTACAATATCGAAGAGAACTGCCGCTGTGCACACACACACAAGCAAAAAAATGAGTTCTGTTTTTCACCACAGAAGTTGAAATTGTCTCATAGGTTTTACCTGTTCAGAATAAAAGTTTTTGTTCAGAATAAAAGTCTTTGATATTGCTTACGGAGTAATCATTGGTTGAATGCGGACAGTCCATTCCATTTTACAAAGCCTCGAAGCGTCCTTTGAATGGCCAATCACTGACGTTTCGCCTCAGTGGTCGTGGTCATCTCTTTTCGTAAACTCATCTCAGCGGGGTAGTTTAACTACAGTCCCAAATATACTTTCCGGTGCTTGAAGAGGCATTGAGGACCAATCCTTCACACGACTGTTCTCGGTAAATATCTATTCTCTATATCTTTGTGTGTATGTCAACGTTTGTCCGACAGCATAATACGCTTTTATTGATAAAAAAAATTGAATGTCAAATGTTCCCCGTCACTCGATTTAAAATCGCGACGTCTGCACCAAGGACTGGTTGTCGTCGTTTTGAAATAATGGTGGTGCAGCATAGCCTCCGTGATCCACGCCTTAATTCAGCGTCGACGCACGCAGTTCACTTCCGGAATCGGCCGTTGATGGCGGAAACTTTTTTTATTAGTTATATTGAGTTTTCCACCGTATATTCGAATCTATTCGAGTGGCCTCTTTATTGTCAGAATTCATGCCGTAGTCAATCAACATATGCCAGCCGCAATTTGTCGCCCGTAAACCTCTAAGCTTTCTGAACGATCTGAACGATCTTTGACACATCCTATCCATGCTGCTGCAAAAGAAGGCAGCAGGGTTCGAATTGTGGCTAGGGGCCATGTAGTGTGCGTCGAAAAATCTACCAATTGCGCGCAGCTGTAGCGGTGTTCAAGGTTCTCACATTACTGACTCTGTTAATTGAAGGTTCGCGGTTTTCCGCAGCTGTTGTGTATCCCGTGAAAGTAGCCCGTGCCGCTAGAGTGAAGAGTAAGCAGATCATCCCAAACGTGAAGTGCATTTTAGGAAAAGCAACATACAGGATGCCCGCTTGGCTTCCAGTTTGAGGATGCATTTTTTTAAGTGCGCGCAATGCAGGGAAACACTAACTCCTAAACGAAGCAAACTTGAATGCTAGATTTATAGTCACTGCGCAGTGAATGCCTAAATGGACGCTGAGGAGAAATTTGATTTGACGTATCAATAAGTTATACTGTGCTTTAAGGACAAAACCGACTCTAACAGAAAACAGGGCTTTTGTATATTAGGAAAGAAAAAAAAAGAAATAAAAGTACCGCAACCTCGGGCTATTTTCGCAAGCTAACTGCGGTGCTCAAACCCGGTTGTTTTTTTTGTGCGCAGATCTCTGAGGCTTTGCTAGACCGCCATTCAAACGGTTATCTTAGTCTTGACGCCAGCCTCTTTACGTCATAAGTTGTAATGGAATTCCGAAAGCCATGAAACTTCTCGTTTCGCCAGTAACCCGTCAGTCCGGCGCAGGAACCTTGCCACATTGTAGGGATTTTTCATGTTTCTACATTTTAGGGATTCTTGGCGCATTTTTTTACATTGCATGGAAAGAAATGGATTCTGGCATGTTTTTCAAGTGCGGTACGAGAAGGGCTGTTCCTTGTGGCTGCGCCTCGTTCCTTCTGGTTGGTGTGTGTGTGCAGCCTCACCAACTCACTCTGGGAACAACTTTTGCAGAAGACATACGCGTGTCGCCCAGGGCTTTCCGTAAGCGCCTTGACAGCATATGTCTGACCAGCACCCGTCGAGAGACACTAAGGAAACACTAACGAAACAGCGACGAAAGACAGAGACTCAACAAACGTGCGTGAAAGAAACGTGGCTGCACCAGAAAGGAAGGCTGCGACGCGGAAGGATTAGGCCTGTCGCACAAGAGAAGATAACGCGGGCGCCCGCTAGAGTGGAGAGAAACCCATTGGCCTCACGGGAGAGTGGCAGATTAGAGACGGCAATTAAGCCCCCGTGCGGAGACAGCTTTGCCGGCGCATCGCAGTTAGCGGGCACCGAGAGGAAAGGGAGTATGGCGGCACTGCCAGATAACGCGTCGTAACGGCTGCGCTGGAGTTCCCAGCGTAACGACTTTCCTACCCGAATAACGCCTTCCTGCAGGCTGGATACCGGCAGACACTCCACACGGAACTGTGGTGCTCTTCGAAGCGTCAGCCGGAAGTTACCGCTCCGGGCCAGCACTGCGGTGGAGCTTTGGTCTAATACGTTTTGTCACCTTTTGACGCTAACGCTTTGTTTTGAGAGTAATGATGTGTTTGTAGTGTTACCGGGATTCAGATTGAGTTAGTTGTTTAATGAGTCATTTAATGAGTTCGCCTTATTTGACACTCGCACACGTGCTCCAGAAGCCATCTTCACGTCGAGCGTAAGCGCGCTATATACTCGCGTCCTCGAATAGGTATAGACTTGCGTTAATGTGACTAGCTTGTGAGCTTCGAAGGCTTGCCATGCAATGCAAGCTAAAGAATAATTATCATCGAAACTAGAGTACCTATGTGCGTCGATTCTGGGTGCTTGAACAGGTTCAAGAAATTTTGTCATAATGTAGTCCTTATGAAGCGAATAAAATTGCTGGTTGAACACGGCTCTAGATCAGTTAAAATGTTCTGCAGGAAGTCTCATGTCCATTGTTCTCTCCGCGACTGCGTTCCTTCATTTTCTCCTCCTTCTTCATCTCTTCTTACACGGGGCCCTGGACTAGGGGCTCCAACCCTGCCACGAGAGCCACAGACCATGCCGAAAGATGTGAAGAGTGGCTCGACACCGTGACCCACCATATATTTATATGAATAGAGAGAGAGAGAGAGAAAGACGGAAGGCAGGGAGATTAACTAGACAGCGCCCGGTATGCTACCCTACGCGTGGGAAGGGGAATGGAGGGAGAGATAGAAAAGGGAGAGAACAAAGGAATATGATCACTTTTCCACGTGTCCGTTGGCCGTTACTTGCAGGGTACACAGGACACACACTGATTGATCACAATCTTACTCTCAGTCCTGAGTCCTTCAAGAACTATAAAAGTGCCTTCAAAGCGGTCCTCTGCGATGAAAGCTTACTCCAAGGACTTAGAATCTTGGCTTCAGTAAGGGGCCGAGGATCTAAACGGCGGAGTGTTGCAGCCAGGAGTGCACGCTCAGGCTGAAACCGAGGGCAGTTACAAAGAAGGTGTTCTATATTTTCGTCGCACCCACACATCTCACACGCAGGAGAGTCTGCCATTGCTATTAAGTGGGAGTAGAAATTTGTGAACGCCACTCCCAGCCACAGGTGACACAACATCGTAGCATTGCAGCGGGAGAGGCCGGACGGAGGACTGAGTCGGAGTAAGGGGTCTAGGCGGTGCAGACGTCATGTGGAGTTGCTAGTAGAGGACCATGCCGCTAAAAGCTCTCCTCGGCCAAGCATTCACAGATGTCTTGCTGCGTTAGCTCTTGTCAACGGTATCTGAACAATGTTGGCACTGCCGTGACCTGCGCGAACTGCAGCGTCAGCTGCGTCGCTTCCAACCATGCCAGAGTGTCCCAGTATCCACTGGAAGACAATGTCATGACCCTCTTCCTGCGCCTGGTGTTGGAGGTGTCTTAATTAAGCTACGAGTTGATCGTGATCGACATGGCGTAAAGCAGAATTAAGACACTGTAAGGCTGCTTTTGAGTCTCACAGAACACAGCCCATTTGTGGGGTGTTTGTGCACCGATGTACTGCACAGCCGCACGAAGAGCGGCCAATTCTGACCCGGTGGAGATTGTCCGATGCGAAGTTTGCTGAATAATACTGCTCTGTCTCGCAGGAATGACCACGGCGTAGGTTGAACTTATACATGAGACCGAACCATCTTTATACACATGAGTGCTGTCACTATAAGCGGCGTGGAGTCGGCAGAGTGTCAACTGTTTAATGTCCGGTGTCGATAAGTTCGATTTTTTCGTTATGGCCGGAATTGTAAGGCGCACGCATGGCTCCCGCAGACACCACAGCGCAGAGGAAGGTCGTGCTGCTGGGGTGAACTGCGATGGGATGGACGACTGATGGGCTGCTATAACCTTTGAAAACGCTGCGTGTGGTCTTTGATTGGCGACTGACACAAGGTGGTGCTGTGGAATCCTCGTTAGATGCCGTATGTTGATCCGCAGGGTGCCAAGGGTTATATACGTCGACAGTGGGTAGTCCTGGGCGATTGAAATGGTAGCAACTGTTGATGCTCTGCGAGGGAGACCGAGACATGTGCGAAGCGCCTGACGTTGTATAGCTTGCAGGGCACGCAAATTAGTCTTGCATGTGCTTGAAAGCACTGGTGCACTATACCGCAAAACCCCCAAAAATAGTGCTCTGTAGAGTTGCAGCATTGATAGAATCGACAATCTCCATGATTTTCCGCCAAGAAATCTGAGCAGGTGTTTGATAGAGATTAGTTTTTTCTTTACAATGCTGAAATGCGGGCTCCATGATAAATTTCGATCTATAACAATTCCTAACAAACGATGAGATGCACGATATGCAATGACATAGCCATCAATAGTTAGCGGATAACGTGTCGTACTTTTGCGCGTGAATGCCACTATAGCGCACTTCTCGAGCGTGTATTTCTATCAATAAAGTTACTACTACTCGTATTCTCACTTTCGTCTTCTAATCCTTCTTTTTCTTCTTCTGCTCCCTCTTCTTGTTTATGTTATTCTTTCTGTTCTTTTTTTCTTATCGTTGTTTTATGTGATATTTTTTCTTCTGCTATTCTTCTTTCTCCTCTTCTCTCTTTTGCAGTTGGATTGGCTTGGATTAGTTGGAATTTTTTTTCGGGTTTTGCCAAGAACTACAACGGGTTGTGGCATACAACTACTCAGGGTGGGCTCCCAATAATGGCTCCCCCGTAAAAAAAAAATGATCTAGCGTGCATTTCGGCTAGCACTTGGAAGCGGGATAAGCAAGCCCCGTACATACACAAATGCCGAGATTAAAAAAAAAACATTGTTGTTGCACATGTTTTAGTATACTGTAAAAAACTGGAGTGGACATATAAGCTCCGCCTTAAGAATATGACTTGATAGAGTTAATGAGTTAATGCCCATATAATGAAATTAGTCATTCTCAACTTTACATTCATTGGTCCCTGGGAGTCCTCACACCACTCCTTCCGCAATGGATGCGCCGCTGCCCTGAGATGGAAAGCGCTGCCATCGATGGGGCTTGCGCGACCGAGGTTGCTGTTCCTGAGCAACCTCTCGCGAACAATCCCTAACAGCTACCTGCAATGGTGGTCAGTTCGCTCAAAATCTGTTGGGTAGGTTGCGATGACGTCACAAGGTCCCGTGACCTTGGTGGCCCGCCTAGGTTGCTTCTTCGGCAGATGCCCAGCTGGTCCACCCTACGCCACCCTATTTTTAGCACACAACACCGACAATGTTGACGTTGTATTTTCTGGGTAATGGGGACTTCAACGCTGCCGCGTTAAAATCTGGCCGAGTGATTTTTCCTGTTGTCTTTTATGATCGTTCCTTCGTAACAACGATTGGGGTTGGTAACTCATTCATATATTCACTGGAGTGCATGATCTGCTTGGCTGATACGACAGTCGGACAGTTTTCACTGCTACACTGTATAAAAAGTAAGGTGAGCATTTCACTGCAGCTCCACAACATACTTCTCCTCGTCTTTGGCATTTCACACACACACACACACACACACACACACACACACACACACACACACACACACA
The DNA here is from genome assembly GCF_052857255.1 of Amblyomma americanum. Lineage (NCBI taxonomy): Eukaryota > Metazoa > Arthropoda > Arachnida > Ixodida > Ixodidae > Amblyomma > Amblyomma americanum. The sequence goes on along the minus strand of NC_135501.1, from coordinate 193,385,419 downwards.
CACACACACACACGCACACGCACACGCACACACGCACACACGCACACACACACGCACACGCACACGCACACGCACACGCACACGCACACGCGCACGCGCGCAGATGCGCAGACGCGCAGACAGGCGCACACGCACGCGCGCACACACACGCACACAGAGACGTGCGGACGCACACGCACACAGAGACGTGCGGACGCACGCAGCACCTTCAATGGCCAAGGTATTTTACAGTCTCTCCTTAGCAACTGTCGAAGGGGCGTAATATTAAACACCCTCACTTAAGAACCTGATCACACATACTCTTTGCCTATGTTAGCGGCTCGCGATTCAGTGCACGCTCACGACAACCAACAAAGTTGCGAATAGTCAAAAGGGAAAGGAAATGCTTCTTAGTGGCTAGTAGATTATTATAGCCACCAATTTTATATTCAGTGTAGCGCCCATTGAAAGAACCTGCTCGGAGCAAACCGTATTGAAACTTTGTACACGTTTTCACATGTTTTCTTTTCTCGTGTATGATTTAATTTCTCGCTTCTGCCTTGTGTCTTTTGTCTAACCATTGTACAAAGGAACTTGAACTCGTTGGGTTTGGACTGAATTTATCTGTAAGCTTTATCCGCTAAAATTGACGTAGACAAGCTAACAGCTCCAGCAAAAGAAATTATGAGTTAAAAAGCGAATTTAGCTTTGCATTTAGACTTAGTTCAGCAGCAAGCAGCACAGATCACACACCAACTAGCGAAGCTGTGCTATTCACCTAACGTGAAAACAAGGTGTCGTTTAAGGGAGCTGTTTCCCGTGTCAGACCTGCCTCCGTATTCGTGCGCGTGTGCATGCGTGCGTACGTGCATGTGTGTGTCTGTGTGAGTGTGAGTGTGAGTGCGTGTGCGTGCGAGCGTGCTCGCGCATCGCACCCAAGCTTCAGCTCTCTCAGCAATCTGGCTTCCTTTACTGCATCCCACTGACGCCCTTTGTTCGTCACACATTTTTCTTTACAGAGAAATGCAAGCTATGCATGCGAGTAGATTCTACTTCACTGTCCTAGTCAGCTATAGGAACACCAGGAGTGGGAATGGGGCTGCGAAGCCCCATTGGGAGCTGGAAGCGGCAGTGCTTCAGGTTGGCTTAAGCGGACCACATAGTCAACAGTGTTGTGTAAAGAATACGTTCATATAACGTTTTTTTCATAGTGGCGTTTTGTTACAGTTTAAAATAGGTTACGTAGCCTTTAGCACCTACAGCATATGCAAAAAGTTTTCCAAGCTAAACCACGCCGCCATATAAAGGTTACACTCCTTAATGCATCATTTGGTTGATATCACCATTGGCTTCTTTGGTAGTGCGCCTGAATAGTATTACTGCTACCACAAGCCTTACAAAATAGATCCTCGTGCAAGGCAAAGACGTTCAGACATTTATGAGACACAAGCATGGCTTTGCGTGTAACGGGTTATAAGTGCGCAAAGACCCCACGATACCTTTATATTTTACTTTTGAGCTCTGCACTATTGTGAGCGGAGGATTTTACTAGCTCTTATTCTATTAACTTATGTGTATAGCCACTAACCGGAGCTGCCAGTTAGGATGGTCGCTATAGTATTCCCAAAAGAAGAACGTTGCGTGACCTCCTGAAAGCTGAAGACTATTCCATCTTTCAAGAACCTTTTTTAAGAGCTCGGACACTGGGCTGAGTTTCCATAAAACACGGACCTTTCTACCAGCAAAGGAAACGGACGACCGTGTTGTCTCAAAATGACAACGAATGAGAACAGGCTGTACACATCATCCATCACCTCGACACGTCGGCTGAAAACAAAGAGCATTGCCAACTGGTTATCTTAGCCAAGAGGTAGCTCATCATAAAACTAAAGACAACTTTCGCTACTGCGAATACTTTTCTACAGGCGGTAGTTGGGGTTCCTCAGTGCTTTTGGTCGGGCAAAATCACACTGAAAGCATCAGAAAGTGTTAAACTTTCTCATGAGTCCGCGGGTGCAGCTGTGTGGGGACATCAAATAGTGGGATGATGCCGACGTGGGCAGTGAAAGATGAGATTTTTTTTACGCAGTAGTGAGCAAGCGACCGAGTTTTTTATTCGTAAAGTGTGCCGTGAGGCATAAGGTGAAAAAAGAGGAAGGGGGGGGGAACCGACCGAGTTCCAATGGCAACGAGTGTCAAAACAAGGGCATGAGGATGAAAACAAAGTTTTGATCAGCACCTAACCAGAGAAAATAAATTACAAACAGGCAGTACAAGATCGAGGACTTCGTGAGGGAGGGTCGATATTCAGGACGCCAAAACGCACGGCCTCCATCGCCAATGTAGTGTAACAAAAAAAAATGAAGAGCAGATGTTTTGATGAAACAAGTTTTAAAAACGTTTATGCGGACGGGTAAAAAAAATAAACGAGAGATAAAAAAGACAGCTGGCGGCTGCGAGTTTTCTGAGGTCCCAGAACGACAAATAATCCAAAAAACACGTGCTCTCTCAGTCTCGCGTGTCTCATAAAAACGCCATCGTGATCCGTCTCCGCTGTTTGCTCGCACCATCGGTCCCAGCCTTTTCCCGCCAGCGCATCGGCTGTTGTGGATCAATCAATCTCCGTCGCCTTCAGTTTCGGATTACAACTTTTCTCTGGTGCGTCAGGCCCGGCTCGGAACAGTGAGGAGAAACTTGCGCATTAGAACAAAGCGCGTGGCTGCTGTGGTTTATCTTGCCTTTGTTCCCGAAATCCGGCCTCGGGCTCTGACTAAGCCCCGGTGAGACATTTCCCTGTGCCGAAAGCGTGACACCAGACGGCACGCGACGCTGTACCGGCCGAGTCAAAGGACAAAAAAAATTATATACGCAATCGAGAGCACTACGCAACAACCTCGATAAGGAGCGTTAAATTCTTGTTGTTTCATTTATGTGAGGTGGTTGCTGAAGTAGAAAAGTAAATGGCGTTTTGTGTAACAGCGAAGCGAAAAACCACCCTTAACCTAAGAATTATGAGAGGGTCTAACGAGAATCTCAAGAGACGCGTGTTTCATAGGGGGCGTCGCTGTTTTCCGTGCTGCTTAGAAGCACTAAAGGGCTACGTAATGACTAGCGAACTGATTCCAGCGAATATTGTTTGTACACTTCCAGATTATTAATAAATTCTTCCTAGTCTTCTACAAGATGCCCAAATTGAAAGCACTGACGCCAGCTTTCGCTTTCACTTTGAACCTTGACACCATGGAGATAATTCACATTGGTTCATTCGGTGTACCCTCACAAAACATTATTTGTCTATAAAGTCTATAGACTGTTTTTAGATAAATCCTAGAGAATAGACTATAGGGAGTGGAAACCCTACATGTCCAGTGTCCTCTTCTTCTCTGTGCTTGTAAAGTTTGTGCCTACGAACATCCTCCAACAAGATTAGCTTTCTGTCCTGTGGTTTTGTTTATTTATGGCGATACATATTTAGTAGACTTTTTTCTATAGATAGAATATGGGGTATTTTAGGAGTGAGGCTTGGGCATATTTGTGAACAATGAAAGTGGTTTTCGTTGTTAATAAAACCTCATGTCTGGAGAGCGAAAGAGAAATAACTTGAAAATAATGATTCTGGAAACAACAGGGATTTTTTAGTTGCGGATACCCACCAAATGCATGTTTACGGGCATCAGTGGCAAACTCTGAATTGAAGTTACGTTATGTGCATCATAAGCGTGATTCTAAATCTGTCCGCGACAAAACAAAGAGCTCTGATAATGATCGCACCTTCGTCTAATTTTCATTAGAATTGGTTAAGCCCATAACTATCACAGCTCTCCCTTCACTTCCCGACTTCGTCTATGCTCTTTCGGCTTTCATTATGCCGATATAGCAAGTCATTTGTCATTCGCGCACAGATAACATTGAATGCGTAAAGTACTTGTGCAATTAGCTTGCATTCAATCGTTGTCTAAGTGATTGACTGTCGCACAGTAGTTTATATCGGTGTCTTGACTTCAACTAACAAGATAAAAATAAAAGCTCGTGTCTGTTCAAAATTACTCGCTGCTTTATCGAACAATCATCGACGAAATCAGCTTCTCGCTTTCGAGAAAAGAACAGTGTAAGACGCTTCAACAAAGATAACAACCTGGCCGAGAAAATAGCGTTTAAATCTGAGCACCAGTCGCGCGTTTCTACAGTCCGGCGCATCCTCGAAACGAGCTGAAAATTTGAACTCGGATTTTACTGCAGGTCGATCTCCGCAGACGCCTTTTTTTCCAGCCGAAATATTCCTTCATGCCCTGCTGTGGCACGAAATTCAAGGTCAGCTGGGTTGAATGCGCCAAAACCACGTAGTTCTGTAAGCGCCATAGCTGGGGTCAGCTAACATCGGCCCAGAGACTCGTGGTTCATCGTTTTATGTGTGCAGTGAAGTTACAACAGCCAGTGATGAGACAGAAATGGTGGCGTCTCGAAACAACAATTACAAAATAAAGGCTCGCTTATTCAGGTTTTAAGTAGGTTTATGGCTTATGAGGGTTGGACGTCCCAAAGCGACTCAGGCTGTGAGGGATGCCGTAGTGAAGGACTCCGGAAATTTCGACACCTGGCGTTTTTTAACGTGCACTAACATCGCACAGTACACGGGGCCTCTAGAATTTCGCCTCCAACGAAACTCGACCGCCGTGGCCGGGATCGAACCCGTGTCGTTCGGGTCAGTAGCCGAATGCCATAACCACTCAGCCACCGCGGCGGATTTAGTTTTAAGTAAGAGACGCCAGCTGCAGGCTCAGCGACGCTGCACAAGTTTGGTGTAGAGCGCAGAAAAATTTCTACCGTCGTACATAAATCATTAGCTGTACGAAATATATTTGCTGCTGGAGGGCAAAGCACGAACTGTATTAACTGTAGCTGAGCGAGTCAAAAAATGAGCGATATCAACTTGAATTGCGGGGTTTGTTTAAATGGAAAATTATTTTTTGAGGAATAGAAATGGCGCAATGATTTTTTCAGATCTCGGTGGACACCCGAACACCGCGCTAAGAGAAGGGAGGAAGGTGGGAGCGAAAGAAGAAAGGAAGAAAGAGGTACCGTACTGGAGGCCTCCGGAATAATTTCGACCACCTGGGGATCTTTAACGTGCACTGACATGGCACAGCAAAAGGGCATCTTTTCGTTTCACCTCCATCCAAACGCGGCCGCCACGGCCGGGTTCGAAGCAGGGTACTCCGGCTAAAATCCCTCTTCATTTCCCGCCTTCTTTAATTTATTCTTTCATGGTACTCTCCATGTGTCCACCCACTATAGAACCGGTACAGCACCTTGCTTTATAGCTACTTAATACATCTACGCATACGTAGAAGGAGCGTTCGAGCGGCGTTTCGAAGCGTTAGGCTCCACGCGTCGTGCAAAAGATATCGTACGAGGCGCGAGGCACCGGCTTCCCGCGTGGTTTGGTCACCTGAATCCGCGGAAGTCTCTTGCCTGGTCACGTGATCGCGTGATGAACGCGCATTCTACCTGAAGACCACAAAATTAGCGCTAACCCCAATCAGAAGGTTGTCACGTGATGTGCGGATTGGTTTTCGTGTTGTTCTGGGTGGGAGGGTGCGTCATAGATATGGCTCTTGGTGAAAAAAAGTTTCTGCAGCGACCCTGGTATTTCGCAACACGCTCCTCCTGTTGCACACGTTTGAATGTAACGAGAGCGAACAACAGTTTTTCATAAAAAAATCAAGGTGGCACTTAAGACAACTGACGTGCTTTAATGCGAAAAATTTGTGCTTGCATTATGGCGCCATCTCCAGGGCGAGCGTCGCACATTGCGAGCGGTTTTTCTGTGAGTGCCTCATGATGGCGCTACGACACGCCAAGCAATAGGGTGCCTCGATGCCAGCGCCGCCCAGCCCTGGGTGGAGACAACTTAAGCGACGCCGCCATATTGAATCACAACTGGCCTCTCCCATGTACCGCGAAATGCTCGACTGGTAGCCCAGTGTAGCTCTCGCTGCAAAAGGCCGTTCAAGTTAAAGCACTTTGAAGCGCGCTGAGAGCATTAACGGCGCCGCTACAAACGCTAGCGCCGCCGATCCCGTGTGATTCAATATGGCGGCGCCGCTGAAGTTGTCTCCACCCCGGCGGCGCTGGCATCGAGGTTCCCTACCAAGAAAGAAGTAAATTTCCGGAAACGCACTTTTGTACTCGGCATTATTGCAACATCTGTAATTTATATGCTCATAATTATTCGCGTACGCTTCTAAGACAACTCTGCATTCACTAGACGCGCTTTTATTCAGCTGCAAACGTCGAACCGTCATGGCGCACTGGAGTTGTCTCCGTCTCGCACGCCGCAGTCCCGGGTTCAATATGATTGTGGATAGAGGATTGGCTTGTTGGATTATGGATTGGCTTGCTGGACAGCAACGGATTGGATTGTGGAGTGTCTATGGATTTGTGAAAACGTGACACATTCTGTCCACGCCACTCATGAGCCAAGAAATGTTTTCGCCATAAACACGCTGATCACAGCAGTGCGAAGAATGCAAGCTTCACGTGAACACGGGTTGTCTGACAGAAGTTAGTCTGAGACTGAAGCGCGAACAAAGGGAAACGACCGGGATGCTAAGCGATGCCAATTCGACGCCTCGGCGGCTGACCAATGCGAGAAGTGGGGAAATTTTCCTCAACACCCCCCCCCCCCCCCCCCACTCCTTCACTTTATCAGGCGGGACTACACTATAGGAGGATCGGAGGGGGAGAGGGGAATGGAGAAAGCGCGCGCACGGTGTGAACGGCTACAGCTGTTGTCGTTCGACCGAGGACTGATTCTCTGGCCGGTCAGAGTCTTGCTGCGCCGGTCGAGGTAAATTATGGTGGAGTTGCATTGCGCGCCGCTGGCGCCCAGAACAAGGAGAGCAATTTTTTCACACGCAACTGGACGAAGAACTGGAAGACATCGAGGTGTAAAAAATGTACCTTTCGTGGAAGAGAGAATCGCATTCAAGGACTTCAGTCGTTTGAGCTGCAGTCATTTTTGCGGTGGTCTTGCGGCATCCATCTATTCTTTCGATCGATTATGTTAGGGCAAAAATTTATTGACCCGTGTTGAAAGTGTATTCATTTTGCATGACACTTGCGTGGTGTGAACTGCTTGGTTTACGACCGAACGGCGCGCAATCATTCGGCGAGAGTACCCTGGAACACTACCCTAGAATTTACCGAACAGAAAAATCAGATTAGCGATGCAAATCTTAGGAGGAGGAGGGCCAGAAGAGACAGGAAAAATAATTAGAGCCTGACCGTAACATTACCGCCAAAGCTTGGCCATTCAGTAGTACCTCTTCGCACCAGCCTTCATCTCAGAGTCATTTACGGAGCCTGGCCATCAAAAGCTCTTATGGATATCGTTGCGTGTTTATGTGTGCACTTTTGCGAGCGTGTGCGTATGCGCGCTATGGGGGGGTGGGGGGGGGGGGGCAAATGTTCCACGGAATACCATGTGATTCATTGTCGACGGGGCTCTGCCCCCACAACAGGCGTCAAAACTTGGTTTCAAATTCTCGGCATCAAAGCCTGGCTTACGGAGCTGCAGATTTAGAGCAAGCGCAGCAGGTCCGCTATTTCTCATGCCAACACTTCGTGCTGCTGTAATGTGGCATCCGTAACCGAACGCACAGAAAAGCAGCGTCTCATGAATCAAGCGGCTGAGAAAAGTCGAATGTGAACGTTTATGCATGTGCATTTCGGTGAAAACCAGAAAGATACTTGCCTGGTGCAGTGCACAGGTGCCACACCCAGGGATTTACACCGTTTAGGAAAACTGGCGTTTGTGTGCGTGTGTGTGTGCGTGTGCGTGCGTGCGTGCGCGTGCGCACTGGCCTCTCCACACGTCAGACTTTGAAGGGGCATTTTATCTTGAGAACGATCTAGGGTTGCTCAGGCTGCGAGCTTGACCTCTCTACGCACATAGCTTCACAGCAGCACAGACTGCGACTTCAGCGTGCTTATCAGTGTGGCTTTCCAATCTTATTAGGAGGAAGGCGTTGGCGCCAACAATAAGCTCACCATTAAAAGTCACTCTGATTTCTCTCTCGAACACAAAATTCGAAGCACAGCACCAAGCGACAGTGGCGCTGTGGTCCCGGATAAGAAGGCCATCTTTGTTTATGCTGTGCAGCGCAGCCAGACACGTAAATTTTTCGGAATCGCGAATATATGCTTTGATCCTGGTCTTTGCAAAGAGGCCCACAAAACAGAGCAAAAGACAGGTCAAGGAAGACGACACCACGATGCTCCGTCCTGTCCACTTCATTCTCATCTCATTCGTGCTCTTTCGTGCTCATTTTCGAAAATGAACCAATCAGCCTAGGGAACTGAGATTTTTAAGCTAATTTTGTAGCTTAAATTTGTAGCTGGTTGTGCATCCTTACAGCAACATCAGAAAGATGAGAATCGCGATGCAGCAGCATCTCTGCAATGCAACAGCTAAAACATTTAGTGCAATGTAACACTTTCGTATTTCATGTAAGTTTTCTCTTTCAAATTCTCCAATGCTAATGGGCCGCTAATGTCCTCCCAGTGAGGCTCCGGTCATCGCCAGACAATGAGGGTCAAGAGCAAAGACCCTCGGTGGTGCTGCAAGGGGGCAGAAGGAACACAGCTGCGAAACAAGAGGTCATCTTCGGCGGCAGTGGCGGCGAGAGAGAGGGAGGGAGGAAGAGAGGATGAGAGAGAGGGAAAGTCTCAGCCAGTGCGAAAATGTCAGCGCCAGCCTGCAGACAAAATATTGGCGTCCACCCTTGGATGCCTTGGCCGCGAGGATAATATTTACTCATCGCCGTCATCGCTGGCAGCTCGCAGTGCAAGCTGCGTCGGGGCCCTCTGTGCGAACACGTCATACGCACGCACACGCACTCATGCAGTCGGCGAGGCGGCACGTGTCAAGCGGACCGGCATTCTCGGCGTGCCTTCCGCCTCGACACCGCACACCTGTCTCAGATAGCGGCGATTGCTCACGGGGCGCCGGGGTGTTCGTCGCTGTCGCGTCCCTGGGAAGGCGACAGATTGTCCTAACGACTACGGGAATGGCGAGAGTGCCACACGAAAGGAAGCGCTTACTGAGCGGGGAATGAACGAAGACATAAAAAGGAAAAAGGAACATACGGAATTCAGTAGGGACTGCCTGAAAGCTTTCCTCTTTCAACTTGTGCGTAACCATGAGAGGCGAGTGAGTGAAAGCAGTGAAAAATAACAACGAAAAACGCACGGAATGCCGTAAAAAGAGCTAGAAATTTTTCCTACTTCAGCTTTCACGTAAATACGAGTCGTTCTTTTAGGCGATGGTGATGTTGAGTGTGACGTCATACCCTTTGCAACGAGAGACCGACTGGTGCTACCAGAGCCAAGCAAAGCAGTAGCGAATGAAGGAAAAAAAAACTTTTGCAGAGTACTGGGATAGGCAATTAGATCACTGTGCTCGCCCCCAAACTTTTGCCAGAGCACCACCCCATCTCCAACCGCCTAGTCGTCTATTCCACTGTCTCCCAGTAAGGCTGTCCGTTAATCGTGTTTCAACCAAGCGCTTTGGCCAGCCTGTGCGGGAGTAGTGCCTAAGGTGGGCGGTGAAAGTTGCCCTAATAGCTGCGGTTGCCGTGGTCCTGTTATGAGTCTACACAGTCGTGTAGGCGTGATAGCATGGTGGAGCGGATTAAATCTGTATGCGCAACAAGGCTACATGATAGATGGTTTCTTCAGCGGCGTTGCACTGATGACAAGGTACATTGAGGCAGCCTGGTGTTTGTTTCGATTGGAGCACTCGTGTGGAAAGTACAAAGCTGAGGGCCTCGCACAGGAAGTTGTGCGCTGAGGCGTGTAGAGAAGAAACACGAATTGGACACTTGACACAAGCAACAAAGATGATTCAAATATTTTGCTTGATTTGTTTACATAAGGGCTCAGTTTTAGGCACCGAATACTTCCTATGGCTCAGTGTTACAGAGTGGAATCAATTAAATTCCCACGAGCAGAATCCTTCATAGCTTTCCTATCTCAAGTGCACAGTTTTGTTCCTCCTGTTTACATGTAAGTTGATATGATTTCTTTCACTAAATTGAAAAATGACCCCATTAGCCGGGCTGAGCAGCTCGGCATTTTTCATGACTGAGAAAAGGCCAAGAGGTTGTGTGTTTGTGTTGCCAAAAAACTTACCATGCGGCCTGTTGCATCAGCAATCAAAAAGAAACGTTAACAGTGCGCACATTATGCAATCCTTTTAATACAGTTTTATTCTACTTTATTAAAAAGCAATGCACAGTATCCGATGCTAGGGAGTCCATGGCTTCTGTCATGTGTACGGCCAGCTTTTGATAAAATTTGCACATAAGGTTTTCTGCAACTTGTGTCCTTTTTGTTTCTCCAGCTTCCAAATATAGTAGGAATAGCAACCGAGACTTATACTATATTCTACATCTCTTTAAGTAACCGTGTAATTTAGTGAAAAAAATTCAGTTTTGTCGACGATTTCTTCCGTTTCTGTTGTACCTTTACGGACTTCTCATCAGAGCCTTAAGAGCAAGCGAATAAGTTCGCTAGCACAAACCGGACGAAAATTGCAAACAGCAATCTTCTCAATGGCGCTCCAAATGAGACCATAGAAAATTTAAAATAAATTTTCTACTGCTTTCGGGCGCCAAGAAGGCCATTCGTACGCGCTCCAGTTAGAGCTACTGGCGCCTACAGCACTCAAGCGACAGCGTTTTCAAAGCTGGATGGGAACTGCATTCCCTAAGCTGCTTGCGCGTATGAGAAACTTTGTGGCTACCCCTCTCAGCTGTTCCTTACACTCAGGAGAGCGAGCTACTCGTAAGAAAGTCGCCGGCCTGTCCCGAGTTATTTTCACATGAAAACAGGTTCGTATGCCTGCATGCAGCTCCTTGTTGAATCCCAGTTTTCAGAACTTATGATTTGGGTAGGCTCCAGGGTTTCTGGACCCTGACCTCCAGCTTCGACTGCCAGCATGCCTACCACGACGTGACGAAACTTTGATGCGTCGCTGTGACTTGGCGTTGCGTTTACTAACGAACACTCCTTTCTCATCGGTGTGACTGACAGTCCTGCCTGCGTTAGCTGTAGGTCTGAGGAGGCAACTGAAAAGTTTTGAGTTTTTGCTGCATACAGTACAGAGAGATGGTCGCTGTGCTGTAAACTGGACCGTCTCGATCTCAGTCCGCTGACGGAGAAAAAGATCCACGGATGGTGGCTGCAGTGATCGTCGGCTATTAAGGCATGTCAGGCGATTCTTCGTATATTGGCGGTGTCGTGCTTGCGGCAAAGGTCGTAGCTCTGCCGTACGCAGAGTGCTTGCTTCCTTACATACCCCTGACTCGACTCCCTTTTGTTCTAATTTATATTCCCTCCCATTTTGCCGAAGCGCAAGGTAGCACACCGGTGCCTTCTTCTGGTTAACTTCCTCACCTTCTATTCTCTGCCTCCTCTCCCAGTAGACTGCACAATGCTTCACAGTTTTACTAGGACACTATAGGTCCCCAGAGGGGCGTAAAAAAACTTTTTGCGGCAAGAGCCGTTACTGAAGCTTCACCATCAGTGGTCGTGTACCTGAAGCGATTTGTATTTGCAGTTGTAGATATCCTCAGGCCAAGGCAAGCTAATCCAGTTAAGAAAAAATGATAATAAGAGAAAAAAGATTGTTTTAGTTCGAATTTATGGAGTTTAAAGTCCCAAAGCGAGTCAGGCTATGAGGGACGCCGTAGTAGAAGGCTCCAGGTAATTTCGCCCACCTGAACGTCTTCGACGTCAGCTGACATCGCACAGTACACGGGTCTCTAGCATTTCGCCTTCATAGAAATGATGAAGATGATGATGATGAAATGTGACTGCCGCGGCCGGGTCCGAACAAGTCTCTTCGGGTCAGCAGCCGAACGCCAAAACCATTGACAAGAGGAAGAAGAAAAAAAGAAAAAAAAAACAGGAAGATGAGCATGAAGATGAATCGAAGAGACAAGCCAAGCCAAGCGAAGAGAGTGAAGACGGGCGAGAAGAAGAGAGAAAGAAGAGAAGAAGACGGGAAGAAAGTGGAGGAGCTGACGGTTTTCGCCGTATTTTAGTTAGTCTTTCTATCTTTTTTTGTTCCTTTTCTCTTATCGCCGTGCCACCGTTGGTCTATCACGAAACAATGCAGACCCGTGTCTGTGGGCATGGAGCAATGTTCAGACAAGCGCCGTCAGAAATATGCCGGCCTTTGGAAAATGGCAGCGATTATCAAATGACAGAGTGCTGTAGCAATAAGTAGAAGGATGAGCATGCAAGTTAGTGAAATACTTCAAGGGGCAGAAATATAGCAGCTCTACGCTGCTCACGGCATTGATGGATGATCGCTGCCTCAGAGGAACCGTTATTAAGGTGGCACGAGAGACCACATGCATCAAGCTGTCTGAAAGAAAATTATTCCCAGAGGCAGATGATTTCGAAAGACAAGAAAATAGTTGAAGCTGCCTGTTTGAAAGATAATGTGAGCGCTGAAATAATGTTTCTGCAGAAATTTCGAAGAAAAAAAAAACTCGATACCGCAATTGTCTCTTTTTTTTTTTGCTCTGCTAAAGTAAGAGGGCAACTTAGGACAACGCAACTCCCATGCAAAACTATATTTTACTCCGCCTTTCTACTTTTTCTATGCAGCCGTCATCGTTTCCAAATAATATCTGCTAGCGTCGGTAATTTCTCTTTTTACTTTAATCAAGAACCGTTCAGGTGCACATCTTGCTTTGTAAAGGCGGTCTCCGCCTCGCTGACATCTGCGCTAGCTGCTGAAGTGCTATAATTCTCGGGTGTACAAATCCAAAACATGACATTTCCGATACATCTAATTGAGTTGAGTCCAGCTTTCTCGGGCAAAAATTTTGAAAATCGAAAAATTGTAAGACACTATTATGGAAATATCGAAAGCAATGATCCGTTATTCTGATAAGTAACGAAATCATTCTTTTAAAGTGTTTCCGTCAATCGCATCGATTAGTTAAGACTGCCATGAAAAATCAGTGGGGAACGTTTTTGACGACAGAAAAAACGTGAATAGAAAAAAAATACTAGACTGCCCTCCGGTGATTCGCTCTGCGGATTTATTGATTGGCATAGTGAAATCTTACATTATAGAAAAAAAATTGCTTTCATAAATGATTTCCACCTCAAAAATACCTTTGTTCAGAATTGCTGGGCATGATCGTGGGTCTGAGTCTTCAGTCAAAGTCGGTCCTCAGTCAAAAGACAGTTTTCACCACTGCGCCCAAGAAACAGCGGCGCAAAATTCCGGTTTATACAGCGCGAAACTTCTTTTTACTTTCAGTTCTCACCTCTTGTTTTGCAGAAAGCCGGAAAAGGGATCAATTTCGGAGATTTGGGGAAGACCGACTTTCTCGCAGAACATTAAAGAGCTCTGCAGGAGTTCGGCGAAATCCCCTTCGCACCCCAAACGAGGCGCTGAGGGGGCAAGTCAGCCTGGGTGACGTGTAGCTCGTTTAGTTAAAAGCTTAGGAGCCAAGAGGGGGACGGAGTGGGATGCTGGTTACTTTTATAGGGAAGATTAAAGCGCGCTATATACTTTGGCCCTGCTGAGCTTCTTGCGGAGATTGTCCTCTCATACGAAGCACGGCTCGCATTTCACTCCTTCCTCTTCTTATCCCTCCCAGAGACGTTGTCCCTTCACATCCTGGCTAAATAAGTTCGCCTCGGCAGGGGATCACGTCGACGTCAACGTAATTTTATGAGGGAACTTTTATTAGCGGGAAAGAGTACGCACAAGCTAGGGTACGCGCAGAGAGCTCAGCTTCTGCAGCGAAGCACTTAAGTGAGCTAGATGGCAGCACTCGCACTTTTACGTCCTTTCCTTGGCGTAACTGTGGTTCGTTTGTTTCTGCTTGCAGCAATTTATCGACTGCTACTAGACTCAGCTTTCACAAAGTGTACAGTGTATTTCATGAAGATGGCTGATAGGGCGACGGGAACTAAAAAAATTGCACTGGCTTAACTTGGCTAACCCTGGAATTCAGCGAAAAGCAAGCACGCTCGCTAAGCGTCTGAGGCTCGTCCATGGCAGCTCCGCCACACGCTCGCGACAGTTCTTCTGTGAATGCCCAGACGACCACGTGACTATGACGTAGTATCGCATGGTCTTAACGACATCCCCATCGGATGTCATCACGTGGCTTCACATAACCCCATCGAATGTTTTTAAGACTAAAGGTCAACCCAAAGGTCACCCAATGTCAAAGGTCAACTAAAGGTCAGGAGTCAAGGTCAGGGGTCAAGGGTTCGACACCATAACTGTACCGCATATGGTCATCCACGCCTAACGTGGTTGGGCTGAAGGTCGTTCAAGGACACTCTCCGGCCTACGCGACGACTGCTTTACCTAGAGTAGTCAAGCTTTTCGCTTCAAAATAACTCCACGGAATTTGAACGATGAGGAAAAAAGGAGGGCATGGTTTTACCGTGAGAGCCGTCAATGATAACCCTCGCTGAGTCGTCATGTAACTGAATCCCATTGTAGTTATAGCTGTAGTAGAAATCCGCAAGGCAAGGCAAGTCAAGCCAAGAGCCAAGCCAACAGAGAGAAGAGGAAGAAGATACGAACTAAGGAGACAGAATCTAAGCCGAGAGACAGATGACGCGAAATAAAAGAGGAAGAGGATATGGAGGGACGTGATGGTTGTCTCTATTGTTCTAAGCCGTAGGCTAGTTTAACCAGTTATTTTATTTTGAATTGGGGTGCTCCATTCGCATAAAAAAAAAAACGAACGGTGTTACCACACGATGTCCGCTAAGTGCATCTTAAAATTTCCTAATCTCCAAGATGAAAATTTTATTAATATTAATAATAATTGGTTTTTGGGGAAAGGAAATGGCGCAGTATCTGTCTCATATATCGTTGGACACCTGAACCGCGCCGTAAGGGAAGGGATAAAGGAGGGAGTGAAAGAAGAAAGGAAGAAGAGGTGCCGTAGTGGAGGGCTCCGGAATAATATCGACCACCTGGGGATCCTTAACGTGCACTGATATCGCACAGCACACGGGCGCCTTAGCGCTTTTCCTCCATAAAAACGCAGCCGCCGCGGTAATGGGGTTCTGGGTGCGGGCGCCGCATGAAACGAGCGGTGGTTTACGGCACACCAAAGCCAACGGCTTCCATCCCTGGACGCGCTGAGGAAAACTTCGTTGCATAGTGTATCAGCGCCTGCTGCTGAATCTAGGCTATAAAACAAGCCCGAGTCAACCTCTGGCGTCTTTTCTTGGTGGGCAAGGTTCAGTCTAAGTGAATAACCTGATGAAAGAAAAACTGGTAATGGCGCAAGAAACGGGGACACAGAAGGCACACAAAAGACAGGACTGACGCCACCTTTTGTGTGCCTTCTGTGTCCCCGTTTCTTGCGCCATTACCAGTTTTTCTTTCAACATGAACCAACTCGCCCAAACTAGAGTTTTACTTGAATAACCTGAGTCTCTGGAGATCCAATGAATTTGAGAGAGGGCTCAGGATACTGGACGCGAAGGCGTACGATTTTATATGCTGGCTGTTACTCGAGATGTACACAGATAGACTATACGCGCGGTGGAAGAGTTCATGCAGTAGAGGTAAGTGATTCATTGAAAAAAAAAGATAAATTGTATTGCGAACTTGATGGGAGCCAAAATTTGAACATGTGATTTTAAAAGCAGGAAAAAAACCTTTTTATGCCTAAAATTATATAATGACGTGAAAACACTTAAAACACTCGAGGGCGGAGAAGGAAGTAAAATGCGAACACTAGAAGAACGAAAAACATGCTCTCGTGTCCTCAGTAGATACCATACCGGAGGACACCTGATGTGTGCAGGCAACACTACTGCGGCTGGTGTCCTCTGTATATGTTTTTTTATACCTGTCCCTTTATGTCTTAATGAATTTTTATTGGGACAGCATTAAGACGGCTACGAAGGCGAAAACGTCCGGTGGCGTTGGCGGTGTCTTTGTAGTCTCCACCTGCAAGCTGGTGTTTAGTGCGATTTGCTTCTCCACCCCCAACCTTTCAACCATCCCCCTCTTCCCTGCACATCTCCTTCTCCCTCTCTTGATATTGTAACGTGAAGATGTGCACACCAAAAGGGAAAAATATATTTACAGGGAAACAGCTTACAGCCACGCAGCCGAACAACCGGGCACGCGAAGCCCAGCAGCAGAAAACGCACTTCGTCCTCTTCGCGTTCCAAGCGCGAGCGCACCAAGCACGAGCGTTCCAAGCACAAGCACAACCGTAGCATAACTCCCGGCGGCAAAAGCACCGTCCCGGTGCTAAGTGGATGATGTAGCAGGCGTGTGGTACGGTTTGAGACGGACTACATGAACGACGTCAGTCAAAGGGCTAGTGGACGACGTCGGAGCATGAAGAGGTGTAATCTCGTAGGTCACGTCGGTCACCTGACGGAGAACTCGATAAGGGCCACTGTACTGACGTAGAAGTTTCTCAAAGAGACCGACATGGCGAGAAGGAGACCAAAGGAGGACGAGTGAGCCCGGCGGATAGTGTACTGGGCGATGCCGGCGGTCGTAAACTGACTTCTGGTAGGTCTGAGATGCGGTGAGCCGGTCTCGGGCAATTTCACGGGCCATAGTTGCTCGGGAGATGGCGTCACGTGCATACTCTGTGATCGAGGCAGTAGAACTCGGTAGTAATGTATCCAATGGCAGCGCAGGATGCCGACCAAACAGAAGGTAGAAAGGAGAATAGCCGGTGGTATCATGCCGCGACGAATTATAAGCAAATGTTACATAAGGCAAGGCAACGTCCCAATCGCGGTGGTCGGGCGAGACATACATGGATAGCATATCGGTCAGAGTCCTGTTGAGGCGCTCGGTAAGCCCGTTCGTCTGGGGATGCTAAGCTGTAGTGAGCTTATGCTGCGTGCCACAGGACCGGAGGATATCGTCAACTACTCGGGACAAAAAGTAGCGGCCGCGGTCCGTCAGCAATTGGTGTGGAGCGCCGTGGTGAAGGATTACGTTCTGCAATAGGAAGTCGGCGACATCGGTTGCGCAACTTGTTGGTAACGCACGCGTGATAGCGTACCGGGTCGCATAGTCGGTCGCGACAGCAATCCAACGGTTGCCGGAGCAGGACGTCGGGAAAGGTCCGAGAAGGTCGAGTCCAACACGGTAGAATGGTTCGAGAGGTACGTCAATAGGCTGTAGAAGGCCAGCAGGCAACGTTGATGGTCTCTTCCTGCGTTGACAGAGGTCGCAGGAGGCAACGTAACGCCGAACAGAGCGGTACAGACCAGGCCAAAAGAAGCGGCGTCGGACCCGATCGTATGTGCGGGAGACGCCGAGGTGGCCTGCGGTCGGTAGGTCGTGTAGTTCCGATAGGACAGATGAACGGAGACGCTGGGGAACGACTAGCAGGAGCGGAGGTCCGTCAGGACGAAGGTTGCGGCGGTATAGGACGCCATCCTGAATGACGAACAGTTGCAATGAAGGATCTCGGCTGGCACAGTTGAGGCGATCAATGAGAATACGCAAGGAAGAGTCTTGTCGCTGCTCGTCCGCGATGTTAACCAGATCGGAGATAGCGAAGAGGCACGGGCCGAGGTCGTTGTCTCCAGGATCAGGCGGCTCTACAGGGTGCCGAGACAGGCAGTCGGCGTCTTGATGGAGACGCCCTGACTTGTAATGAACAGTGTAAGAATACTCTTGGAGGCGCAACGTCCAACGTCCGAGCCGGCCTGTGGGGTCTTTCAGTGAAGACAGCCAACAAAGGGCGTGGTGATTGGTCACTACGGAGAATGGACGGCCAAACAGGTACGGTCGGAACTTAGCTACGGCCCAAACAAGAGCTAGACACTCGCGCTCTGTAATTGAGTAATTTCGCTCAGCTGTAGAAAGGAGGCGGCTGGCATATGCAATAACGCGTTCTTGCCCTTGGTGACGTTGGGCTAGCACGGCGCCAATCCCATAACCGCAGGCGTCTGTGCGAACTTCAGTCGGAGCCGACGGATCAAAATGGGCCAGAATAGGTGGGGAGGTGAGTAAGTCGACTAGCGAAAAAAAGGCCTCCTCTTGGGCAGGGCCCCAGGTAAAAGGGGTGTCTTTCTTTAGAAGGTCGGTCAGGGGGCGAGCGGTGCCGGCAAAATTTTTGATGAAACGGCGGAAGTACGAGCAGAGGCCGACGAAGCTGCGCACATCCGTAGACGACTGGGGAATAGGGAAGTCCTTGACGGCTTTAACTTTAACAGGATCCGGGCGGACACCAGAAGCGTCGACTAGATGTCCGAGAATGGTGAGTTGGCGGCGACCGAATTGACATTTCGACGAATTGAGCTGTAGCCCGGCTCGACGGAAGACAGAAAGAATGCTCGCCAGTCTTTCGAGGTGCGTGGTAAACGTGGGCGAAAAAACCACAACATCGTCGAGGTAACATAGACATGTGGACCATTTAAAGCCGCGAAGCAAGGAGTCCATCATTCTTTCGAAGGTAGCTGGCGCATTACAGAGACCGAATGGCATAACTTTAAACTGATATAAGCCGTCCGGTGTGACGAATGCCGTCTTTTCGCGGTCATTGTCATCAACAGAGATTTGCCAATACCCGGACCGAAGGTCAATTGAAGAGAAAAATTTGGCTCCGTGAAGGCAGTCCAAAGCATCGTCTATTCTTGGGAGTGGATAGACGTCTTTTTTTGTTATGTTGTTTAGGTGCCGGTAATCAACGCAAAAGCGCCAGCTGCCGTCCTTCTTTTTAACCAGCACAACTGGTGAGGCCCAAGGGCTCGACGAGGGCTCTATGATGTCTTTACTGAGCATCTTGTCCACCTCTTGCTGTATGATGGTGCGTTCTGTACTGGACACTCTGTAGGGTCGTCTGTGAATAGGAGCTGCGTCACCGGTGTTGATGCGATGCGTGACCACAGATGTTCGAGCCAAAGGGCGGTCATCGAAGTCAAAGATGTCGCGAAAAGACGACAGAAGATACCGAAGGTCGTGAGCTTGCCCTGGTAAGAGGTCAGCAGCAATCATTTTTGCATATTCATCAGGTGGTGGGACGTCAGAGTCGCGGCAGTTCGACGAGGGTGGGACGCTTCTCACCGCCGATACGACGCATTCGGCAGCAGGGCACAGCGTGGCGAGCGACATACCTTGTGGGAGCGGCTGAACGTAAGAGGCAAAGTTGAGAACCGGAAGGAACGCTTGATTTGCCGACATGGTGACAACTGTATGCGCAAGGGCAACACTGCGTGTAAAGGGCACATCAGGAACCGGAGTAATGATGTAGTCACCATCGGGAACTGGCGGGACCGAGGAGAAACGGACATAAGTGGTGGCATCGGGGTCCAGGCGGACAAAGTCGGCGGTGCACAGTCGGTGAACAATTGGATCCGGTGGCTCTGAAGGAACAGGTAGAGCGAGTTGAACGATGCTTGTGGCGCAATCTATAAGGGCGGAATGGTCGGTGAGAAAGTCAAGGCCGAGAATGATGTCATGAGGGCAGTGTTCGAGGACAGTGAAGAGCACAGAAGTATGGCGGCCGGCTATTGAAACACGAGCAGTACACATTCCGACGACAATAGACATACCGCCATCTGCAACACGGACCACAGTTGAGGGGGCAGGAGTGAGCACTTTCCTTAGGCGACGGCGAAGACGAGCATTCATGACTGAGACGTGCGCTCCAGTGTCGATCAGAGCGGTAACAGGGACCCCGTCCACGTCGACGTTAAGGATGTTCCGATGAGCATGAAGAGTTAAAGGAGGGTTTTCTGGTCGGGTCGTCAGAGCAGCATCACCCCCAGACGCTGCAGCCATCAGTTTTCCGACCGGGAGCGGGCATATGGGTCCGGCGACGAAGGGCGGCGAGGTCGGGGCGATGGAGATCGACGGCGCTGAGGTGACGACGAACGGTTGGTAAGCGGGGTCTGAGCGTTGTGGCCAGAAGAGGTCGTTTCCGAGGGCGAGGGAGAGCGGCGGGAATATGCAGAACCCGGCGGGTAGCGGCTGTAGGTCGAGGACGGACGGCTTCGGCAGTGTCGAGATATGTGGCCAACTCGGGAGCAGTTAAAGCAGATGGGCCTGTCATCAGGTGTTCTCCATTCATCTGGATTGCGGCTGCGTCGAGGGTAGTATGCACGTTCAGAACCGAGCTCTGGGGACATGCGGCGAGCATATGGGGCACTAACTGAGCAAACAGGTTGAATCCCAAGATTGGCAAATTCTTTGCGAACGACAGCCTGTATAAGGGATACTGCTGGAGTACTGTCTGTTGCGGGTGGATGAAACGCAACGGGGGACATTGCCTCTACTTCTTGGCGCACAAGTCGTGTCAGGCTCTCAGATGTCGGCAGACGGCTCGGTGGAGTCGAGTCTACACAGGACGACGTCGCAGTCGTATTCGGCAACCGCGTGAACTGCGGAGAAATTCGGCGGCTCTTCGCTTGTTCGAACCGGCGGCATTCCTTGATGATTGCGTCAACCGTTCCGCAGTCCTTGTATACAAGAAGGTTAAAGGCGTCATCTGCGATGCCTTTGAGCACGTGACCTACTTTGTCGCACTCTGACATAGTGGCGTCGACTTTCATGCAGAGAGCTAATATGTCCTGAATGTATGATACATAGGACTCTGTGGACGTTTGTGCACGGCATGCGAGCTCCTTCTTCGCAGCGAGCTGACGCCCGAATGGCTTACCAAACAGGTCACAAAGCTTGCGCTTGCAGAGATCCCAGCTGGTGAGTTCATCCTCGTGGGTCTCGAACCATACCCTGGCAGTGCCCGTCAGGTAGAAGATGACGTTGGCCAACTTTAGGGTCGGGTCCCACCTGTTGTGTGTGCTCACGCGCTCGTACATTGCGAGCCAGTCCTCCACGTCGACGCCGTCCGTTCCGTTGAAGGTCCCAGGATCTCTCGGATGGGCAATGATGAACGCCGGGTTGGCGGACGCCGACGGAGCGGCCCCTTCGCTGGTCATGGTTGAAGAGCCGGCGAGCTGACGACCACTGCGAAGTTCCGTGCTTGCTGTGGCTGTACCCAGCACCTCACACCAATAATGTAACGTGAAGATGTGCACACCAAAAGGGAAAAATATATTTACAGGGAAACAGCTTACAGCCACGCAGCCGAACAACCGGGCACGCGAAGCCCAGCAGCAGAAAACGCACTTCGTCCTCTTCGCGTTCCAAGCGCGAGCGCACCAAGCACGAGCGTTCCAAGCACAAGCACAACCGTAGCAATATGTATGAGGGAAAAAGGAAGACGCCGGACGAATAATGATTCAGCAAAAATGAAAATTATTACCACGAAAATGTCCCCGCCGCGGTGGCTCAGTGGTTAGCGCGCTCGGCTACTGATCCGGAGTTCCCGGGTTCCAACCCGACCGCGGCGGCTGCGGTTTTATGGAGAAAAAACGCTAAGGCGCCCGTGTGCTGTGCGATGTCAGTGCACGTTAAAGATCCCCAGGTGGTCGAAATTATTCCGGAGCCCTCCACTACGGCACCCCTTTCTTCCTTTCTGCTTTCACTCTCTCCTTTATCCCTTCCCTTACGGCGCGGTTCAGGTGTCCGCCGATATATGAGACAGATACTGCGCCATTTCCTTTCCCCCCAACAAACCAAATATTATTACGACGAAAATGACTCGAAGGGCAGCAGTCCTGCATGCAAAATATGCAGCCTCGTGAAAAACTATCTGCGTAGAAATGAGGTTTGCGAGAGGTATTTCTTCTCACAATGCTTCGGTAGAACAAGCTTGGTCTCACGAACGCCACCGCCGGCTGTGTTCGAAACAGCCCCCCAGCCAGTGTAGTGGCGGATCCCTTAACCGCGGCTCCACTGCGCCGATTTAAATGTGAGAAATTTTGCGTAGTTGTGTAGTGGGAATTAGAATAGAAAGAGAATTCCTATAGACTGATGAGCGAAATACAAATGAGCTCCAAACTTTCTTAGAATAAAATTAGAACTGGACTAGAACGGTGAGTGAAATAAGAGCGCTATGGGTTTTCCTTAGCATCAATACAATTGCGAGCTTTTTTTCTTTGAATGCTACGCACCGGCGGCCCGGTGCCGACCCTGACGACGAGCAAATTCCACATCAGGAAATTTTAATGATTCCGTGCTAGTCTAACCAATAGCTGGAGCAAGGTCCTTGAGTCTCCGGCAGTCTGGATACAGGAGAAGTATGTTTGGCTGGTAACAATGGCGGCTCGACCAATCCGGCAGCGCCTGCTATTGGTCCTTTGCTTTTCCGCCTCCTGCTCCTGTTGCTTTTGTCATAGGTGACGTCACGAACTAATGAGGTGAAAACGAAATGATTCCTTAGGAATCACGGCGCCAGGGGGGTGGTCGTTCTCCTCCATTTCTACACTAAAGGTGACGTCAACCCAGCGAGAACGCGAATACGCGGAATGGGAGAGCTTGCAGTTTCACTGCATCGCAGATTACTCGGGTTCCGAGAAGCAATAGTAATGGCCCCACAGCGACCGCCCATTCCGACAAGAGCTCGCATTCCTGGCTCCCCGACGCGTTATTGCTAAGAGTTAGCACCGACTTCGGAGTCTAATGAGGCCACCGTGTGGCACTTAAATTATTCCGCCCGTGTTGCTGCAATTATGTCCCACGCGCGTGGGCTTCTCGACCCAATCTCTTCACAATTTCCATCCACTCTGGGCGCGCAATTCGCTATTCCCCTTTTCTGTTCTCCTCCCCTTTTCTTCTGTTTCGGTTCGAAAATGTCTTTAATCAAGGATAGAACGGTACGCGTCCGGTTACATAACATTGTACAACCCAGATCAGTCCACTGTCTCCTAGGCACTTTAAAACTAAAGAAATGGCCTTTAACACAATTATTAGTGAACTACAGCAGGATGGCCAATGTTGACGCTGTTATTTAATTTGACCTACGATAGTCTATGTTGTGCCTCGAGTGCAGTATGCAGGCAGAAGCCTCAGTTCTGCCATCATCATCGTCATCAGCCTGACTATGCTACTGCTGGACAAAGGCCTCTCCCGCATCTCACCATTCAAGCGTTCCTTTGCCATCAGCGGCTGCCGTATGCCCGCAAACTTCTTAATCTCATGCACCCACCTAACTTTCTGCCGCCCCCTGCTACGGTTTCCTTCTCTCAGAATCCAGTCAATTACCAACTCTTCTTCTTGATTTCAACTAGGATGCTATTAACCCGAGTTTGATCGCCGACCCTCTCTGCTCTCTTGCTGTGCTTTAATGTTACACATATTCTCCTTCCCATAGCTTGCTGCAATATCCGCAATTCAAGTTGAACCTTTTTCGTTAGCCTCCATGTTTCTGTCCAATAGGTGAGTACCGGTAAGGTGCAGTTTTCTATACTTTCTTCTTGAGGGATGTTGGTAAGCTGCCATTCGTGATCTGACAGGACCTGTCAAATGCGCTTTAGACGATTCTTATTCATGTATGCTTATTTCACCAACGGTCAGCTTCTGAGGTCACTGCCTGTCGTAAGTAGACCTATTCTCTTGCTACCAATCGTTAACTGCTGTTCCCTGCCGAGGCTGTTGAAAATGTTAGTTTTCTGCAGATTAATTTTTAGACTCACCGTTATGCTTTGCCTGTCATTGATTACGCTTTGCAATTCATCCCCTAACTGACTTAGCCAGGCAATATCATCTGTGAATTGCAGATAACTAAGGCATTCCCCATTAACTAATATTCCTAACTCTTGCCTCTTAATCCTCAATAGGGTGCCGGAAGAAAATAAGTGGAAAAATTCGAGCTTCGCTAGACTGATAGGTTACATTTCGGCACAAACACCAGTGTTTTTTCTGCGCTAAAAGACACCACAGATATAGCCACTGACTTGGCGTAGCGCTCCCTGTTGGGCCTTTCTTCTTTTGCTCCATGTTTAGTTGCGATGCCCATGGTGTCGACGCAGGCAATATTTCTTCGTACAAGATAATAAACCACTTCTTTCATGGAGAGTAAAAGGCCGGCCCTTTTTTTTTGTTCACCACTGCGATGTTTAAAACTCCCGCGCATTTCGAGCCTGAAGCTCCGTTTTCAGACCGTTCTTAATGACATAATCACTGAGCGGTCCGCTCTATACAGGATGATGGTCGATAACGAAGCGTGACTGTTTTAAGCCTCTCTGAAACCGGCCAGTAAGGTTGTGGTGCAAACCGATAGCTTTCCCGCAAAACACGTGAAAACAATTATGGCGACACGAGTGCTCGAAAACCATAAATTTCGCCGCGTCGGGCTAGAGTAACTTGGGTAATGCTCTCTCCGCACACGGATTTTCCCTGGACGCCGTTCAAATTTATTTTTCTACGGCTTCGTCTGTATTTCAGACGCCCACCTCTGTTTTCGATACGGACTTCAATCACAAGTACGCCAGATGTGCGCATGCAATGAGGGCCATCAGGCGTCTCTTTTTCTCATCTTCCTGAATGGTTTGAACATTCTTCGAGGTTGTGCCTTTATTGATCGGGAAATACTTAATTTGCAGAATTAGTTGAACTAAGCTGTAGGAGAGATGGTAAGATAGACGAGGAATCTTTTTGCTTGCGCCGGCGCGCTTAACGCAGATTACTAACTAGAGTGTGCCTCTGTGTAGGCTCTAAACTGAAATAACATTATTTTGCCAATAGTTTACATTTCGGTGAATGACCTGCCCCTTCTTGCAACGAGCGCTGTTCAGATGATTGCATGAGTAGATTATGCCGCTAAGGAAGGGTAAGCGGCCTGCTTCTGCCCAGAAAGTAACAACAGAAATGCGAATTATGGGCGTGGGTTTGAGCAGGACATCAGCCAGCTAGCATAAACCTCAGATAAAGAAAAATTCTTTACCGCCACCACGGAGACGTAAAAGCAAAGGAAAAAACGCTGCCTTAATTCTCAGAACCCTTTCTGAATACTTGAAACTTTACTATGAGCAATCGCACAGTAACTACAATTACGTACATAATAAAGCTCCTCCGATAATAAGGATGTGCAACTGTCATGTTGCTTGGCACTATCTCGCTATCAGGCAATGATAATGGAGAATTACTAGGGCACAGATAACAGCTCACTGAAGAAATGCCTTTTTGCTCTGGGTGTTTATTGGGGGTCGGTATCTGATTTGTATTTGTGACGTCATCGTGACGTCACGTTTAGGGACTAACCATGACATAAATGAACTCTGGACGGTTGCTGTCCTCTGGCATTAATACATGGCACTGGTAGAAAGAGAGCTGGGGAGGAGGTTGGGGGAGAGCGGGTGTACGCAACCCTTTATGAGAGCGTCCACTAGAAGACCCTTATACCCCTGGATTATCCCCCTTGATGCTGTGGTCCTGCACAGCACATTCTTGAGGTCGCTGCGATGAGCTTCCTTCACGAAGGACAACGTAACTGAGTTGGAACGTGACGCCTACATGAAGAGCTACTCGAAGTGGGACCAATGTTTTTTTTCAATGCGTTTTAGGGGAATCCGCCATGATTGGTTCCTCTAAAGCCCCGTCATCACGCCAAGGAGAACGAAGATGCGAATGCGAGTATTACCGCAGCCACAATTAGTTGTGGGTGCCGGGGCGCGAGAAGTTCTTGCTGACTGTAGTCGCTAAGAACATCCAACTACTCCGGACACATGCATTCATCAACGTAACGCCTGCCGGGGCGAAGCTGATAGTCTTCGACGAAAGAACACAAGGTACGGCAGCTGAGACGCTGATTAGATGGCCGACGCTTCGTTCAATACACCAGGCTGCTGGGCTTCGTGCGAGTTATCTGGGAAGGCGTGGGATTGGAATATACGCATCCTACCCTGGAGGGCACTTGCGAAAATAACTCGTTTTCCCCACCCCGGCGGCAAATCTCGCTGATGGCGTCTGTGGCGCAGGAAAGCCGATAGGATTGGTTTATATATCGCTGTCTGCCTTTCACTTGGTTTTTGTCTTTTACGTCACCAGATCTGAATGATTAGAGGGCTTCAACTCCCGATAATCATTAATAATGCCGAAATAGTAGCTCTTTGCGTGGGAGTTGTGCCAGGTGAACTAAGAGGCAGGGTACCTGTGATACAAGTTGATTGATGGCAGCTTAACATTGCCGCTGAGAAGAAGTTGCTCACCTCTCCGTAGATAAGGCACTGAACACATTGTACTCAGGTCCTGTGGAAGGCTAAATTAGGGAGAAAAAGTAGCTTGAATCTAACTATACATGGAAAGTTGGAGAGGAGGAGCGGCAAGATAGAAGTTGAAGCGGGAGTCTCGAAATAATTGATTACTGACATTTTCGGGCAGCAGTCTCGTTTTTTTCTGGACACTTCAGTGCTAGACAGTTGCGAAGTCGAATTATGTTTCACCTGATGAATGTCTACTTCCACCGAACTCGCACTACTATCATCTTAAAAAAAGCTTCAAGAGCTCAGAATCAATGACCTATGCAACCGCGTTCATCCATAACGCTGTATCTCGCTATGGCGAAAGTTTGTGGATCGAAGAATTTGTCCGCAAGAGTGTTTTATCGTGACACCTTTAAGTGTCTTGTCTTTGCAGCACTGGCTCTAGCAATTGCTGTTCGTCGTTTATTCGGCCTTGTTCCGGAATCTACGAGAGCGAAACGCGAAGCACTGAGCGAGAATGAAATGGCTAGGTTTGTTTTCGCACGATGGCTTTCACACGATGCTTACACCTGTTCAGTCGCTTTCATTTCCACTCTGGCATCATCCCGCTATGAACGTTTTCTTCATTCGAAGCTCCTAATTGAGCTCACTTCTGGTGTAAAAATGGCACACTGATTACAAAAGACGAAAGAATATGAAAGGTGGGAACGTAAAAAACTACGAATTCATTTGTTTTTCTTTAAATCTTAAAAAATTCAGATATGCCAGAAAATCTCTAGAAGTAATTCGGAAGAGATTTATTCCAAAATTCTCAAACCTGCGAATGAGCTAATTTCATTTCGCCTGTCTGCATGCCATAACCAAGGAAGAGAGAAAAGCTTGCAAAAGAAAATTAAGAGGGATTCAATACTGATAATAAAGTAGAAAAATTGCAAGCTGGAGATATCGGACATTGCTGGTGTGCCTTTTACAATGTCATAGTGTTGGAGGCAGAGAGTGAAAACAGTGCAGATATCCCATTTTGAAGTGAGCATCAAAGCACATCACTAAATGTCTCATCTTAGGTACAGGGTCGCCATGTCCGGGAAGGGAAGCCATCGACTGCACTCCGGTTTGGTGCTGTCAGAGTCACATTCGCAGCTACGCAGATAAGAGTCTAGAATTGGCGCTCTTTAAGCAATTCAAGTGGCTCTATCCAACAGCGGACCAGCCTTGAAGGATTCTAGGATCTCAACTTTGCCCACCTAAATGTGGAGGTTCTGGAGACCTTAGAGAAATGTCGATAAGGATGATTTTTTTTGCTTTTTATTTCCTCACTGCCTCGTTTTACCCAAATGCAGGCCTACAGCAGCAACTTTTTCTTTCACTACTCATAGTCACAGGCGGCTCTGCTTCCAATCTCCTAAGGTTTTCTTCACCGAATGCATAACACTTTGAGACAAAGCGCCCTTAACAAAAGCTTCAAATACTACTATTGGAAAATGAAATTGGCTCACGCGTGCGCGCGTTAATCACTTCACTTTTCCTCGCAGCTAACATTCTGTGCATGATCTTTTTAAAGTATCTGAGATGGATTTTCGAGGCGCCTTCGTGTAGGCATTCTTTTCTATTGAAATTTAGAGCCTCATAACAGTGCTCGTGTCGTGGTATCGTTTTCATAGTACGTGCCTTTTCTACGCTGCTTCGTCCGCCATGAAGAGCCAAAAACCACGACGTCAGTTTCAGCAAACTTCAAACACGTATGGCCTCCTTATCGCACCCGGTTATCAGTTTACCCTATTATCTTCGACTTATTCCATTTTTTTGCTGCTGTTCTTTCCTAGATACTTCCTATTTTCTCAGAGACTGCCCAATACTTATCCCGAACTACTATTCTCGCAGTCTAGTTTCTCGCCCCTAGCAACAATTGAGACTGTTGGTGAATAGATATGGGCATAGCGCTGATGGATAAATGAATCAGGTTTTGTTCTGTCTTTACATCTGTGCATGCGTTAGTTTAGACTGAGGAGCCAGTGGGCAGACCTAACTTGACCAGTTCCACCAGCGAAAACCAATCTAACGCGTTCCTGACTCGGCACTTCTTATTATTTATTTTTTTTTGTGGGGGGGGGGGGGGCGGAATACAGCGGCTACTCGTCAGAACACAATTCATTCGAGCAGACACGCATCGAAACTGCGGACCAATTCACAGAGTGTAGCGCAGCAAGTAGTTATTTGTTATACAGCGTTTATTTAATATCAGTGTTTGTCGACGAAGTGTGGCTGGGATCTTATAGTGTTCGGTAAGCAGTAATCGGATTTCCTCAGGCGCTGCCTCGTGGCTTTGTGTGCTTGTTTGTGTTCTGTCTCGAAAGCACAATGTAGTTACGTTATCTCCGTCTGGTAGCACGCCAGCGGCTGACTATAACCAGAATGACGCCTCATCGTCCTGAAATTGGTTTCCGTTTTTTTTTTTAGTTCAGGCCTAAGCAATGGCATAGAGTTTTGCTATTTTCCTAGCCATCAAACCAAGGAGATACAATAAATGTTTCCACTTTGCAGAAGCAAACACCCCTCTTCCGTTTTTACAGTTTTCAAAGTGAGAATACTTTTTCTGAAGTCTACCTTACCCTATGCTTTAAAATGCCTCGCCTTTTCTTTTCAGTGTTATTAGTCTTGAAATATTCTAAGTATTTATATAACCGTACGACGGAAGGTAGAATTCCAGGTACATAGTAGCTTAGCTTGAACATCTCATCTAACATCGCTCCCTTTTATTTTATGACAGCCACTAAGTTCCTTCATACTTAGAGAGCCATGCTTTCACTTCGCTTTCACTTCGTCTTTATAATTTATAATCACGTAAAAGTTTGTGCTAAATGATTAGGAAAGAGTGTCAAATTAGCTCTGATTCTAAGTTCAGTTCATTTAGCGTTCATTACATTATTGGCTATAAGCGCATACGTGTTATTACCGCCTGTGCTAAAAGCCCCCAAGAATAGGAGGATTTCGCAAATGTCTCACAATCTGTTCACATCTGAGCTGCACCGTGAGAAAGGAACTGAAGGGTATGAAGCAAGGGCAATAGAAAGAAATGAAGGTACGTGCCAGCAAGATTCTTTGAAAGCCCTCAACCTTGATACCGAGCAATCTCTAGGACGTGACGTCTTTCTTTTGGCCAAAAGCCCTTAGGCGTCCACAATCGCGCATACCCTTGGCGGCATCGCTGAGCCGTGTATGTTATTCTGGCGCTTAAGTTTCTTGAGTATTTTATTTCGTAAACACTGTCCACAACCTGTTTTCGCGCTCACCCATACTGTCTTCCCATTCGCACAATAACGAGGCTGCATTCTACTCATTTTCCAGTACAACTGTGTCCGTAACGCTGCCCTCAGCTGAGAAGCAATAATTAAATTCGCGCTGCGTCGGGCAGCTTATTTTGAAGCCGCTGGTATCCTTGAACCGGCGACTAATGTTTGTCACAATGTGATCGCAGTAGTGTGCTACTCAAATACGAATATTTTCACTAGTAGCACGCGGAAGCTGAACGGGTTGAACTGTAATTGACGTACTGCCATAGAAAAGGGACGCCGAAAACACTATAGCGTTTGTAAGTCACGTGTGCGTAAAGTTAAATGCAGTACTCTTGGTGATGCGTGGTAGCGCTGCCTAGTGGTCCGGTCGTACTGAATTATTTCGTCCCATTAAGCTAACCTTACAGCACGCTTGCGGGCATAACAAATATGGAGTTTTTACGTTCACGTCAGTTTCTCTGTGCGCCTGCTTGTGCTCGATAAAACTAGCTCGTCACCCGCACAGAAAACCTGCATCTAACTGAGTCAGCTTTCCTTACCTTGATTACCCTTAATCGCCCTCTCCAAAAGCAGGGCAAATAATAAACACTAGCCGAGGTGGAGATCTTTTCGCTAGGTGCGTTCAATAAACGCAGCAGCGAGCCAAGTGCTACTTTACGTCCCTGCGTAAGCGTTTCTCGTGCTCTCGTGAAAATGAGCAAGCTACGCACATTGACATCCCTATTCCTAAGCCACTTAGTGGAGCAAGCGCTCTTTTTCACTAGGCCTTAGTGCTGGCATCGAATAATGTTTTTTCCTCCTCCTCTCAGCCACTGAGCCCCAGTGGCGAAAACAGGAACTTGTGTACCCCTTCTTAACTAATGCCGTAACTTTACTTTATAATTTAATTTTTGTGCTCTCGTGCCTGCCCTTTCTAGCATCGCTAAAACAACTTCGTTACGCACCGCTCGATTAGTTTAGTGCAGTCTAGCGTAAGCTGAGCTGAAACAAAGCCTCGGTATAATTTTCAGCCCTTCAGTATTTAGCGAAGGCTCAAGGCTTGGGGCAGGCTTAGCATCTGCTGTGCGTACCCTGATTATACAGGCCTAGCTTAAAGGGCGCTATCTTGCTGCCTGGTTTTCAGAGACAAAACACCGGTAAACAAAAACAGGCAGTAAGGCAGGGCTCAACCAAAGTGGGGTGCTAACGCAGCCTTTGGACGAACGGCGCTTCTCTGACTTAATTACCCTATAAAAGAGGTGCCAGCTTTCCCAGCCGTGTACTCAACTGCCAACACGCAATGTAAAGGAAACTCTTTCTTTTTTGCACTTTCGGTCGTAATTCGAGCATCGCCGGGGGACGCAAAAGCCGACACAGCTCCATGATACCGTAGTAAAGACTGTTAATTACACGAGAACACATGCCGACGGAGCATGAAGCTCTGCCCCCGAGGGAAAAACAAAATCGTTCCAAATGTTTATTTAAAGCAACGCCTCTGAGCCCAGACGAAAACGCCCGCTTTTACACACACTGCATTTTTTTCTAGTTGCAGGCGTGGTTACTAATCTCGGATTTTGCATTTCGTTTCAGTTTACTCGGTGCGATACGTAATGTAACAACTTAATTTTTTTTTGTGCGCGAAAGTGCTTTCTGACTTGCGGTATTCTTTTCTTTGTGCAACTTTCTTCGGTAGCGAAGACTGCTGCTTTTAAATTTTGATAACTCAGGGCGGCTTTAAACGAGAGTGCATGAAATAGAGACTATAGGGACTTAACGTCCAAAAGCGACTCCGGCTATGAGGGACGCCGTAGTGAAGGGCTCCGGATAATTTCGACCACGTGGAATTCTTTAACGTGCACTGACATCGCACGGTACACGAGCCTCTAGAATTTCGCCTCCATCGAAATTAGACCGCCGCGGCCGGGATCGAACCCGCGTCTTTCGGGTCAGAGCCAAGCGCTGTAACCACTGACCCACCGCGGTGCTGCCCAAGCTTTTTCCCATGCGTTCTTAGATAGCATGCTACATGCATAGGAAATTAGTGTTGTCAAGCGATTGTCTCAGGACACATCTCTATACCGACGTTCTGATCAGCGCTAGCAACGGCGTTTGAAGATTGCTATATAAACACCATTGTATTGGTATTCCTTCTTTCGCGAAGGATGGCAAATAACCATGGTGACTCTTTTTTTGAAGCGAGTTTTGCAAACCGGTTTCTAGTGAACAGAGCATTGTTTCAAAAAGCGGCTCATGACTCAAAAGTTCTAGTAGCGACATGTCAGTCAAATACAACTAAGAGTATCCATACAGTGATTCGTTGCGTTATACAAGTGTCATTTTTTTAGGGAAGTAGCTAATTATGGAAGGAACAATTCATGACACATAATCTTCAACACGAGAATTACGAACTTGGAGAGAGCCTGCGGCTGCCATAACGCACTTGCTTTATAACTGGATCTGCCAGACTTTCTGCACCATGATCACTTTGAATCTTTTCTCATAAAGAAGGAAGCTTACAGTGAAGTTCTGAGAAATTCTTGTTATTTTTTTAGCCTCCGTAATTTCGGCTATGGCGGCGAAGGGACGGAAGACGCATACATAGAAAAAACAAAAAGCACTACAGCTGCTTTTTGAACACAACCTTGGTCTTGCGATTTCATTTGACTTTTTTCGCACACTAAACGCCTTACTAAAATTTGAATCGAAAAAAATTATACAGAACTCTTTTTCCGGGGGCTAAGGAAAAATTAGAAAAGTAAGTAACTCAAACGTTGAAGAAAATTTGCGCGCCGACAGACGCGAGGTGAGAAAACATTGAGAACACAACGTGTAGAATAAGGCTGATGTTACGACAGGGGCAGAAAGCTTCTGAAGCATGTTATTGAGTCACGGCCATTTCGCTTTCTTTATCCCTTTCTCTTCTGCTTTCTTGCAACTGGTGCTGTCTAGCTTGGGAGCTTTTTTCAAGGTTTGACAGCTTCAATACTTCCTTACCCAGGGACGTCAGGTTCCGGCTAAGCTCGAGTCTTGTACTTTTCATGCTTTTCTAGCTTCTCCAAACGGCGGTGACAGCCATTGCTCGAGCTATCGGATGCACTTTAAAAGCAGGAAGCAAGAGCGCGAGCGGAACTTAAGTTCCGGCGTGAACCGGAAGCCGAATAATTCCTCTGCGTTCGTCGGGGAGAGAGGGACAGGTTGTGGATACCATGGTCCAAAATGACGGACGCATCCGGCCCAGACCTGCCGCCCGCATCTGTTGTAGGACGCGGACATGTCTTGCTGCCGTTCGGTTTGTTTTCTTCGAGAGAAGTGCGAGAGAAAATGGGATGCAATGTCCGAGCAACCAAAACTGTTTATTTTGCTGCCGCTTTTTCTTTCGATAAACCTCCTTTGAATTGCCCATAGTTATAAAGCAGGTACCATATCTTTTGTTTACACTTATTTGCCCTTTTTTTTATCAGAAGAAGCTCTTTTCGTGGTAGGTGGAAAAGGTCAGTGTTGTTAAGCCTGATGTTTCTCTATGTCCTGACATTGGTTTAGTGAACGAGTCAGGGTGATGAAGTGGTTGCAGCAGTGGTTTAGTACACAAAAACATAACAATAAAGAAGATATGATTGGGAAATTATTTGGGGAAATGGGTATTTGACCCCCCGTTGATGAAACGAAATATACCTTGTGTCATGGTGCTCTTTAGCCGCACGTGCCCTTGTGCCATAAAACATTCACTATCATGAAGATTGTCGCTGATCACGGAAGTCCCTTCATTTACTTCAAGTTCCACGGTCCGCGCAAATAAAGCGGCAAAGAAAAAGGAGAGGTGATAGTAAAATATATACAACTACATGCAACGGCTTATAAAACGGTAGAGATTGGAGCCCCGATATCAGTGCGCGCACAGACGTTGTATAGATGTTCGCCGTAACGCTCATCGGCCATCGGCACAGCTTCTCGCGAAACGTGCTTTGAGTTGTAGCCTCTTGCTTCAGTACACTGCGCTAATCATCTTGTACGCTCCTTCCATGCCGTGAATGTTTGCTAGCGCCGCTGAAAGACAGCCGAGCGCTCTGGCTCGTCAAGGAGAGAAGGCAGCGAAACACGCTGAGCTCACTGCCGAGCTCGACAAAGAGCAGCGGATAAACGCAGTTGCACGTAAAGCTCCGAAAGCGGCCCAGGAAGCCAAGCGCGCTGTCTAGTTAACGAAAGTACCTGATGGCGGGGGCTCCTGAAGGCGTGCAGCTGCCAACTTACACCGGGCCCGCTGCAGAGCTCGGCCATGTCACGCTACCGTTGCACCTGCCAACTCAGCCATGTTACGTGCTCTCGTGACGTCACACACGCTGTCGACCAATAAGCGAATTTTATTACAGACCACAACCTGGACGTGGCCAGATTTTTTCTAAGATGAGCCTTCTAATGTTCTTGCATTAAAAAAACATACAGCTTAAGAAATACCAATCGAAGTTTTATTAAAAAAGAGACTGCGGTGGATTAAGAACCCTCTCTTGCTCGTGCGCATGCCTTCCAATGCGCCGGCCCGAAAGACGCGGGTTCGATCCCGGCCGCGGCGGTCGAATTTCGATGGAGGCGAAATTCTAGAGGCCCGTGTACTGTGCGATGTCAGTGCACGTTAAAGAATCCCAGGTGGTCGAAATTTCCGGAGCCCTTCACTACGGCGTCTCTCATAGCCTGAGTCGCTTCGGGACGTTAAACCCCCATAAACCAAACTAAATCAAACCTTCCAATGCTCCATACACTCCGTCTTCCATCTGTTTTCTTGACCCTACATCCCTTTCGCATGCTTAGAACAGAAAACCAGGCACTAGTGGGGGTTGATATGCAAAACATCTCTTTTGCTATGTTTATTCTTTACGTTCTTGTTTTGTAGTTGCACTCAATGCCCGTGGCATCGACCGCAGTAATGGACTCGATCACGCTTAGCTCATTTTACACTCAAACAAAAACCATGTTGTTTCTTCATACCTTTGCTTGCGCTGGCAACTTCCAGAGCAAACAATACGGAGTTGAATTTCTGCGGAACTCACTGCGTCATCTCGCTGTCAGAGCAGGCGTTCCGGCTCTTAAAACTTTCCACTCTTGAAGATCCCGACATTTTTCTCTGTTCTGCACGCGTTTGGAACACCATTCTGGCAAGATTTTTTTTGTTGGCTCGTTAAGAAATGCCGCTCGAATGTAGAAAAAAAATTTCCGAACCAGGAACTCGAAACCGCAAAGCGGAAATGACAAGCAAACACAGCGGAACAAGTTTTGAAACCACAAACATTTAACTGCATCGTTTGGCCAACTCTTCTTGTTCTACGGCATAAAACAAGCCTACGGCACTTGGCCCCGTGTTACAAAGCGCAAAAGTTTCTGCTCAGTCTAAACGGCTGTTCAGGGTGCAACCAGTCGCGATCTGCATAGCGCTTTTCATTCCGTGTGCTCACCACTAACGTGAGCCACTTGCGCCGTCATCGAACGCATTGACAGTTTTTTTTGTTGGTTTTTATGTAAGAAAAATAGCAGCGACGAAAGGTTTTACGCAGACCTTCTTTTTTTCTAATTTTTATTATTATTCGCAGATCTCTGAAGTGTTCCTTTTCTTGCTCCATCGAGCTTTCAGGCCGTTGTTTATGTTGTCCTTGGGATACATGACCCGCGGCCACGACTAAATCAGCTTGGTGCTCTGAAAACCTTGCTTTTAAAGCCAAATCTTTTCAGAGCCTGCGTGTATTGTATTACAGCAAGCAGGTAGCAGCAGAAATCGGAGAGCAAAGCCAGTCGATGCACCTGAGACTCTGCGAGGCGCACTGAAACAAAAGAACTGTTTTTAAAGGGCAGCCTTCATTGTGAAACTATAATTGAACTTCTTGCAGGCCTTAATGAAAGCACAATGCCGGTCTCAAAGTTTCAAGAAAGGATTTGGTGCGTAAGACGAAAGAGTTACAGTCTCATTCGTTGCCGCTTGCAGATAGATTTATTATTTTATGCGTTCATAATCATTTTCATTTTAAAGTCAATTCTGCTACAAAAGCCTCTCCTCTTTTCTCCAATTACCGATTCATTCCACCAAATCGAGCGAGCTATTCTGCGCATCAATTAAATGCCCAACTTTTATGATGCATGCTAACAAGATATAGTGAACAGCTCAACAGATAATTCGGAGATGACTGTACATTAAGTAGTTTCGTTATCAGCCGAGGTTCAGAGACCTCCTGCGGCAGGAAACGTATAAAATGTGAAAATCTGCCTTTCTCTCTCTCTCTCATTTTGATGATTTCCTTTCTAACCGTGTTGTGTTTAACACTAAGTTTATATCTTCCACACAGTAGGCCTCCCGCGTGCTTCCCTCACAACCTTGGCATCATTTTATATTGAGATGCGGTGGTCGCAGTGGAACGCCACACAGTTTCACTGCGACTGGACCCCAGTAATGTAAAAAAACTGGTGCAATGCTCAGCCCATAGCCGTTGACTGCTTAAATCAGTTTGCCCAGACAGTGGGATCCGTTACACGCTCCATAAAGACGTCGTGTCGTCCTGGCCGTTTACCTGCCACCGGCTGGTTCCCGGTTCATCATGTGCCTCTTCTTTTTGCATATTTATGCCTTTGAATGCGGTGTCAACTTGCCCCATCTCTTTTTTACTTTTTGTGGACTCCGACATCATGT
The DNA here is from genome assembly GCF_052857255.1 of Amblyomma americanum. Classification (NCBI taxonomy): domain Eukaryota; kingdom Metazoa; phylum Arthropoda; class Arachnida; order Ixodida; family Ixodidae; genus Amblyomma; species Amblyomma americanum. Next base: position 193,349,407 of record NC_135501.1, on the reverse strand, counting down.
TCTTCGCTTCCCTGTTTAGGGGATTTGGATGGAAGCAGTCACTGGGGATTTTTCCCTGCTCTACTGTTCATACCACCCTCACAGTTCTTTGTTATTTTATGCAATAGCAGAGAACCCTTCACAAAGCAATAACGCTGCGCCGCCTGGCGTTGTCCAGAGAAAACTTGATTAGCTGCCGGGCAGTGACGTCATCAGTGACGTCATCCGTGACGTCATCGGTGACGTCATCAGTTACGTCACAAGGAGCGGAGAAATCCCAATGGCTGGGGAACATGACGTCACCGGCCCGGCAAAGACCTCACCAGACCGGAGAATTTTCATTGGCTGGAGAGAAGTTACATCACCAGACGAGGTTTGTCTGTGTGAAGCCTCCACGTGCCATCCCCGGCAGCCGGTATACAGGAGGACCTCGAGAAAGGCCCTCATCAGCCGCTTCTGACAAATACATCTAGAGCTTCGAGTGACATAGCATTGCGAACACAAAATGGAATTAGTTACCCCTGTTATTTTCTCTTCATTCCAAAGGTATTTCTCCAACTTTCTTACTCTCTCCCTGAGTGGTGCGTTTAATACTCCTCATTAGAAACGCTTGGGCTCCACGAAGTTGTTTTCGTCGTTTTCAGTTGAAATGCGCACAAACCTACGGAATTTGCTGCATACCCATAACCATATTGCGAGCACTCAATAGGCATGAAGGCGTCTTGCGCTGCCTATTGCACCAGTCGAAAAACAGCATACAATTTTTTTCCTCCATAAAAACGCAGCCGCCGCGGTCGGGTTCGAACCCGACCGCGGCGGCTGCGTTTTTATGGAGGAAAACCGCTAAGGCGCCCGTGCGCTGTGCGATGTCAGTGCACGTTAAAGATCCCCAGGTGGTCGAAATTATTCCGGAGCCCTCCACTACGGCACCTCTTCTTCCTTTCTTCTTTCGCTCCCTCCTTTCTCCCTTCCCTTACGGCGCGGTTCAGGTGTCCAACGATATATGAGACAGATACTGCGCCATTTCCTTTCCCCAAAAAACCAATTATTATTATTATACACACACGTGCATACGTTAATACGCGATCTGTCCGCCCTGTCTCACATACTTTTTAAGAGCGCTTGTTAGCTTTCCTTAGGCACACCCTCTAAAGACAGCTAGTATTTTCATTGAGTGAGATAAGATCGCCGGGCTGTATGGTGCCTGAGAAAGAGCCTCATAGCTGGAGCACAATCAAGAAAAAACTCGCCGTATGGTACCGTTACGTAACGCCAGCTTCAGTAACAGTAGCTTGTGGTAGTGGAGATGGTGTTGTTTATTCGCTGTTATTTGTCTCTTTCTGTGGTAGAGTTTGCGTGACGTAAATAAGCCTTCCCTCGTGACGTCACTATGTTCCGACCATTTGGGTAATTGCGTGCTGTGGTGACGTCATGCGTTACGTTACTGCGCTCTGGCCGATTAATGTGGCCGGGGGAAACCTGCTTCGCTCACCCCCCCCCCCCTTCCCTCCTCCATTTTTTTTTTCTACACTCGCATTACGCTGACGCCGAAGAACCTGAAAGTCTGCCGTTCACAGATGTCGCTGGGAAAGGTGAATTTTAATTCTCCTTAGAAGCACATCGTGCTTCCTGTGCAGCCACTTCGTGTTACACCATGCGTTTGCCAGCCGAATGATTCGATAGCAGTGGAATTGAACAAGCCGGCATCCACTTTCATTTCTTGCTCGTAAACTTCAAATTCCCCTTCTGGCTTCTTTGTGCGTGTTTTCTGATTTCGGTTTTTTTTGTACATTCTTGGTAGGATAACATTTTACTTCATCGCTGTCACGTTTTTATGCTTTCGTATTACTTTCTCTACTGTACTCTTGTCGAATAACTTGCCACAGTAAGGTAACGCGGAGCTTTCATATTTCGCAATTTTAGCTTCGCGCGCACATAATCAATGCGCGCACTTTAATTGTGGCAAGCCGCATCCGTAGAGCAACAGCGCTTGGGGCAACGTTTTGTGCAGTTGTGTTCGATCGAGCCATAGATCAAGTGTTATGTAATGCGCAGTTGCATTTCACGGAAATTAAAATAGAGCGATTGCTCCACCGTCCCTTCACAAGCGGATAGGACGGCCGGACTGCAAAGCCCCCGGGGGTCTGTACGAATCCAGTAATGACCCAAAACTTTCTTCACTGCATGCGAAACCTCCAGAAAGCTGCCGCTCGCCTTGGCGAATAGGGAATGGGATAGCTAGAACTCCCTAGTCGAGGCCGCTACCTTCAAAGCAAGCGGTTAGCAACAGGACCACAGACGAAGCAAGCGAGAAATAAACAACCTCTAACGTTGACCCAGGAGCCAGGTGATCGACTTGCCCACCACAGCGAGCTGGCAAAGTAGAAGAGACGTTCTTGCGTTTATTTTTTTCTGTTTGCCTGCATGTTTACCGGTAAGCTTGTGTCGCATTCCTTGGAGCCGAAACGATTCGATCTTGCATATATCTTTTTTTTTATCATTGATGCAGTTTCTTGTACCCTGCCAGACTTCTTCTTGCCCTTTCCTCTTCGTTGCTCAGGGACTGATCTACAGGTCCTGTTCCGGCCAGCCGACGTGTGAAAGTGAATTTTCGGGTGTCAGTGTGTCCGTGACTAGAGGAAAATCGAATTACGTGTGCAGGTGCCGATGTTGCTGGCACGCTTGAACGGAAGAAGTGGTTCGGCGGGCACTTCACCTCACCACCATACAAGGATCGGGTTAGGGCAAGACGTGGGGCTCTGCTTACGCAAGTTAGAGGCCGAATGGAAACATGGTCTGTAGAGGGTGTGCTCTGGTGGCCTTGTAACACACACGCAGTAAAATCAGCGGAAAGAATGCAACATCTCCGGGGAGAAGATCCCATGACGACGCTGGAGTTTCATCTCAAGATATTTTGAAAAATATCGCGTATATATTTCTCAATAACGCCTCAGCACATGCACAAACGAGGCGTGATTTCTGTGAACACGAATCAAGCTAAAGTAATGCACCAGCCATTCTGTTGAAGTAGCTAGTTATCTACTAAGTTTCACAAGAAAAGCAGGGCAAGAAACGAGGGAAAAAAGGGAAGGGGTAGCAAACATCTCGTTTTTTTTTGCGCTGGCTTTTCTTGCAAAACATCACCCGGTTACAACTAGCCCATGTCGCGGTCTTAGTTATCTGTTAGTATTGAAACAGTTCAAACAAGTTTAAAACTGTGAATTCATTCAGAATGTTCAGTGATATTTAAATTTTGGAAGGCTCCGCTTTCTCTATTTAATGGGCCTCTAGAGTTGCTATTTTTGTCTGACGGTGACGGTGTTACTAAATAACGGTGTTACTAAAAGCTGAGTGGGCCTTAAGCTCCTTTTTCGCAGTGGCGCTGCGTTCCTTCCACTCGTTTTATTGTGCGTAATTTTGGGGCACTCAACCAGCTCTTCGTATTATTCTCATCCTAATAGATCAGACTTTTTACTGGTCAAAAAACTGTACACGTCTCACCTATTGTAAAGCAAGGCGGTGCATCGCATATTGCAGACATGCAAAAATACAGTGGCAATTTACAAACAGACAAATATTAGGACATTTATTATCTTCGCCTTTGGGCCAGGAGATTCTTGAACGCCTTTGTATCACTTTCTCACATTCCAAACACATGATAGCACCTTTGGAACATTACGCCCTTGAGGAGTGTTCACTTTCATGAGCTGTTCAGTGTAGCAAAACATATTCGTAAGGCATACATGTAGAAATGTGTTGCCTATAACAGATCACTCGTTAAAATATACCTTGCACAGTGTACATTTTGTGCACGTTTGTTCATAACTTTCTTGACTTCATGAATTTGATCTATTGTTAAGAAAACTAATGAAATTTCTGCGGTTAGGTGGACGACAGTGAGTAATATAACGGGCCTATAATTCCTCAGATTGTTCTAAATGCGAGAAAGCAAAGCAAACACCGCCATCTTTGACCATCGAGCCAATAAATCATCTGCAATCTATCAGATAACAGAAGGAAGATCAGAACTTTTATTCAGCCTCCGTGTATAAAATTAGGAACGAGGAAAAAGAATGGAGAGACAAATATGATGGCAGAAGCCAGAGATGCCTGCGGGTAGCATTGCTGGCATGAATGCATACTCAAGGGGCGGATACAAAGCTTACCGATGCGGAGCACAATGAGCACCGCTGGTCAATGGGATAAGCACCGTCAATGCAAGGATGACGTGCTGAGGTTGCGGTGGCTACCGGCCGCGATCGGACCGCATGTCTTCATCTGACCGCATACGCAGGTCGAAAGTCGCGAACTTGTTTAGGGGGGCAAAACACGTTGAGACCACTCCTTGCAACTTTCGTGTGCCTAGAGCCTCTTCGCCGAAACCACGTGGCTAGACTTATGCCAGTGAGTGTATTAATACATCGTTTACATTTGATTACGTGGTGACTTCCCTGTGTCAGTTTCTTTCCTTCAGAATCTTTAAACGTCTGTGAAGCAGTCAGTGGTACTATTTTCTTTTGTTTGCTGTCTAAGATGTCCCCGACTTCCCAAGAAAGACAACCACCTCGGTCAACTCCCTGAGTCTCTAAGCTCCGTGCGAGGCGTTTGTTTATCTCGAAAAGCTGACCCTTGTAGAATGCGTTTCATGCTCTCTGGGTGACCTTGATGCGAGAATCGCGTGTCTTGGCTCAGTTCCTCCCTTCCCCCTCCGCGCGAAAAGAGGAGTGGGTGTGGTGCAACTTCGCACGTTTTCGTCCCTACTCGGCTGTTTTCCACGCACGTGCGCTGCTTTTGCTTCTTCGACTTTGTTTTTATTCGCTATGTTTTACTGACATTTTTTTCTCCTCCTACGCGAGCAGCGTATCGCTTCTGAAAACTGAAGTAAAAGCAATGGGCTCTGGCCTGGTCTTTGTTCCCGTTTTGTGTTCGCTCAGCTCAAGCTGATCGCTAGTAAGTTGACTACTGAGGTGTGAACCATGTTCCGCGTGAACGAGTGTACGTTTCTCTTTCCCCCAAACGTGAAAGTTGCGGGCAGGGAAGCTCCCCATCCTGCAGTTTTTTTTTAAATCACCGGGGTTTCTCCTTCCTTCCTGCGTTCACATTCTCGCCTGTGAAGTGCTTGCTTAAGCACCGGTTCTTGTGCGGAAATACGACAGTCACAGATGTGTCAGCGCTCCTCTGCACAAGGGGGCTCCTGGTTTTACTTTGCCACTACTACAAGCAAGAAAACATTGGCGGCCGGATGCTTATTACTGTGGTAACGCGGATTTCAACAACAGCTGAGGTGGTTGTAAATGCCCGTCAATGCCAGTCGGAGTGCCTAGTGACTGTGGGTGCGGGTGTACTTGTGCCCCTACTCTCCCCCTGGCGTCACTGGTGAACTGTAGTTAGCGTCGTGGGGTCGCGAGGCATTTTACTGTACCGGCATTTTTGCCTGCCTTGTGTTGTGTAGTGGAAATATCGTCCTAACTTATGCAGATACCACATACGCAGAACCGGAACAGACGAAGCGCGTACTTACAACTCAGTTTAGTGGACAGGATGTGGCGTTTTTATGCAGGACCAAAAAAAGGTAAAACAAGAGATAGGGAATTGTTTTTGCGCCTCACACTGTCACCATCCTAAAATGCTAAAATGCAAATAGCGACCTCTCCCTTGGCCGGCGAAAGCCGACAGTTTTTATCATATTGTTGATGACGAAGCATTTTTTATGGAGGAAGGGCATCTGCTCCCAAGAATTCCACCCCAGATGAGCTGATCGCCAGGCCAGGGGAAAGCTTGAATCCACTGTGTCATTTGTGGGTACTAAGCGGCACCAGCGATCGAACCCCGCACCTACTGCAGGGTGGGGCGGAAGCTCAATCATATTGTTGGCGAAGATATTCCTGTTGTCTGTCCTCGTTTTTAGGGCCGAAGCGTTGCACGTGTTTTGCCTCGTGATATATGATTTTGCGTCCGGCACTGTGGCTTTCCCAGGTGCACCACTTTGTACACCCGTTTCTAGCTGGTCGGTCGGTCACTTTACACGAGAATGTGGCTCGTCATTAGCGATATTGATACAATCTACCTTGACGAGTGCAGCTCGTAGTTGGCTTTTCTGATTTAATATCTGCTACGGGTCCTATTTGGACCCAAGATATTAAACTTATTTCTAGAATATGGTGGAGTGCTTGAAGCACTCCGGCACGGGTAGGCCCGGTATTGCACTGCCTCCGGGATCGGCCCGGATTATAATATAATGCGCATCTTTTCTTTCCATCTTTGCACTCCTATCTTTCAACTCTCCTACTTTCAGCATGTGGCAGCGATTGGTGGCTCAGCTTGAGCCAGTGGGCAGGCCAGCGCACTTTCCTTTTCATTCTTCCTGTCAACAACAACTGCAGCAGCAGCAGCATCGCCTGAAGGGTTAATATGACGACAGAGTGAGTGGCGTACCGGTCGCATACTGGTGCCCAAGATGATGACTACAAGCACCGCCCTTACTGCCAGCTGATAACTTATCTTAATTATGTAGTGATATCGTGCTTAACTCTACAACCGGCTACAAGACAGACACAATTGCAGCTGTTAAGACCAGGGCTCCAGTTTATGCGGCGTCGGTGTCGTCGGCGTAATACACTAGGTGCAACGCATCACTCTGGTTGGTCAGAATGGACTTACCTCACGCATGAAATCACGAGAATTCGCAACGCTGATTTGACAGAATAGAGTGATGTCACGCATGACGTAATGGCAACGTGGCACACATATTAGCCAGAACACCTATCACTGAATGATTCGAACAAGGTGGTGTTTGTCGTGACGTCACGAGTCGTTCACTGGAGTTCACTTGTGGCACTAATGTGAGTGTAGAGGAATGAACGCAGCATTCATCCCGCACCCGTATCCAGAGTCACTAAACACTCCCATGGACGTCTGCAATTTTAACCTCCCTAGATGTTGTTGAAATTCACATTGCTGGAAGAGTAAACGTCCGCACCAATTTTCTGCTATAATTTTATTAATCTTGGGAGTGGTTTAGAATGAAGTCAGGAGAGCTATTCTCCCATTTAAAAGCCCTATTTTGGGCGAACGGAAATGCCTACTAGAGATTCATGCTTCGCGTTTCCGCACAGATATAGATCTCTGCTGTCTTTGATGCCACTCCATTTTAACCCCATGCCTTTCTCACGACCCCGGCTTTGCTGTCAGCGTTCGATTTCCCCGCAAGCCCTGTTCTGACACACGTTGCTCTGATTGCCCGCGACGTTTGGTTTTGCGCTTTTAGTAGTATAACAGCCGTGCAGCTCAGTGGGAGGCTGTGGCATTGGTGCCGGCGAGACGGACAATAAGCGGAATTCGCTCCGGAAACGCACTCACAAACGCTGCACCCACTGCAGCTTAGGCAATGTTCGACATAGGTGAGGGCCAAATTGAGAAATTGCTGCATTTCAACAACAAAGGAAAGGTGCAGAGGGAAAGTCACTGTAAATTGTATTACGGAGAGAATGGCGCCCATTTTCCGGCAGCACTCGTTGTGTTTATTGATCTTCTTTTCTTCCGATAGCTGTATTCTTCTGTCAAGTGCGCCGCTTCCCAAGCGTCTCAGTGGCAGCATGCGTCAAAGCAGAACGTTGGAAAAACAGGGCAGCGACAAAACAGCAAGACGACAGAAGAGCCGAGGGAAACAATTGGCTGTGGCTTAACTTGGCTAACCCTGGAATTCAGCGAAAAGCAAGGACACTTGCTACGCGTCTGCGTCTCGTCCGTGGCAGCTGCGCTACACGCTCGCGAAAGCCGTTCTGTATACACCCACATGACCACGTGGCTATGACGTGGTATCACATGGTCTTAAGACACCCCCATCGGATGTCTTCACATGGCTTCACATCACCCCATCGAATGTTCTTAAAGGTGCACTAAAGAAAAATCTGAAATCGTTTTTTTACCATGGGAACTCTATCTACAGGTTCCGGGCTTTCTTAGAAACTTCGAATTATTGCCCTGTGCGGCCGACTGCCCTAATTAAATCGTATTAAACGTCCCGGCTCTAAGCCTTTTTCTGAACTCAATGCAGTAGGTAGGCGGAGTCAGCCAACGCGTGGAGTGCCTTTCAGCCAGTCCAGTGGCGGATTTGCTTTCGCTTTTATGTTGTTTTTTAGGCTTCTATGAATAAAGTTTCAGTCACAGACAATATAGTCGCAAATTAGGCCCACGTAAAGAAAAATACACGTGGACTCTTTGATTTACGTATCACTCCGCCGATGGCAGAGCGGCAAGCCGTCACGGGACTGGCTGACGTGTTCGTTTACTCCTCGTACCTACCCCGTTGAGTTAAAGAAAAAAAAAAGGCGGAAGCCGGGACGTTTAATCCGATTTAAATTAAGGAAATCGGCCGCACAGGACAATAATTGGAGGTTTCGTAGAATGCCCGGAACGTATAGGTTGAGTTATGGCGATTAAAAGGCGAGTTAAGATTCCTCTTTAGTGCACCTTTAAGGCCAGAGGTCAACTTAAAAGCCACCCAATATCAAAGGTCAACTAAAGGCCATGTGTCAAGGTCAAGGGTTCGACACCATAACCGTATCACATATGGTCATACACCAATAACGTGGTTGGGCTGAAGGTCGTTCAATGTCGCTCTCCAGCCTGCGCGACGAGTGGTTTACCTAGTGTAGTGAGTCTTTTCGCTTCAAAAGCAGTATAACAGAACAGCGCAGCACAGTAAGGTGACGTTCACTGCATGTGGGAGTTATAATTCTGCTTGGCAGATAACGACCGAGCCAGAATAAACGAATCTCACGCGTCTCTTCCCTTCAGCCACATAGCGTCTGGCTAATGCAGCAAGCAAGACTCAAACTATTCTGTTTTTCTTTCTGTCTACCTTCCACCTATTTTTCTGAAGAAATATCGACGCTCGCAACAACAGTAAGAACGCAAAGGATAACAAAGAGACTAAAGGTGTAATGTGCTCTGGAAGTAAGTGAGCATCACAGTACGCACTGCGTCAATCCGTTCAGGTTTGATCAAACAGGATATCCTTACGGGCAAGGACTAATTGCATTTCCGCATAGAGTTTGAGAAATAATGGAACAAAAACTGCATAACAAATGTCTACCTAATAAAAGGTTTTACTTTTCTTTCTAGCTTAAGTATGGGCGCTGCGCCGTTAAGCCACGGCCTCACTTATAGCCCCAAAGGTAAGTGCACACGGTAATGACCATGATAATTTAGCGAAATCTGTTGTTCCGGCAGAAGCCATGAATTTCGCTTACGCCACAGGAGCTAGGGGAGCAGCGGAAAATGCGAGCCACCGGTGCTAGCTGCGCTGGCGACGGCAGTTAAGCGCAATTACGTTTCATTTCTCAAAGTATTCGAAAGCGTAATGAACGTCGCATGCAGCGCCCGACTTAATTTCGCGCTACATTTGTCATGCTCGGTGAAAAAGCGTATAGCAACAAGGAAACCAAAAATAAAGGGGGAAAGAAGAGACGATAGAACGGCAACTACGAGGAATCCCGAGACAATGGTGAAGCAGGAATAAAAGCAGCGTGCTTTTAGAAGTTTTAAAGCCTATCGTCCAACTGCGTGTCAACTTTAGCAGTTTCTCCCGAGGTGTTCTCTGGAAAGAAGCTGTTCCTTTAACTAAGCATAGGAACGCGTGAGGGAGCTTGAATTTTTCTAGGTTTTTCTTCTTTTCTAAAAGAGATAAGAGAGAATAGAAAATTTAAGGAATGCACATTCACTATATTTGCATTCCTTGCCGGTTTCTCGGAGCCCGTAACAGTCGTGCCGTAATATAAGCTTGCCTTTTAATGACGCCAAAGGAATGCAACTCCCCAATTGCAGGAAGCCATCTGTATGCGCTTCCCGTGCGTGTGGTTTATATGGTTGTGCTTTATCTAATAAATAATAATAATAATAATAATAATAATAATAATAATAATAATAATAATAATAATAATAATAATAATAATAATAATAATAATAATTGGTTTTTGGGGAAAGGAAATGGCGCAGTATCCGTCTCATATATCGTTGGACACCTGAACCACGCCTTAAGGGAAGGGATAAAGGAGGGAGTGAAAGAAGAAAGGAAGAAGGAGGTGCCGTAGTGGAGGGCTCCGGAATAATTTCGGCCACCTGGGGATCTTTAACGTACACTGACAACACACAGCACACGGGTGCCTTAGCGTTTTGCCTCCATAAAAACGCAGCCGCCGCGGTCGGGTTCGAACCCGGTAACTCCGGATCAGTAGTCGAGTGCCCTAACCACTGAGCCACCGCGGCGAGTTATCTAATTTCGCAGCGCTCACATTCCGGACGCCTCCTACCACCGTAAGGAAGTGTGCGGGATGGAAAAGTTTCCCGCGTAAAAAAGGACAAAGCAGGCCAGCTTCGAAGAAAAGGTACAAGATGTACCTATTGAAGAAAGTAATAGGAAATGCGCAGAAGGAACTTCGGGTCAAAAATGCCAACAAAGCCTATTAAACACAAGCGAAAGATTGGAAGATAGGAAGGGAAGAAGATTCGTTTGGAAAGGAGATTGCCTACGAACCTGCATGCTGCAATAGGTTTAAAAGGAGGTTACACGAGGCATTAGCTGACTACAAACGATGGGTATCACAGAAGAGATAACACGGTAAGCAGGATGCGGTTGTATATTCTCATTATAAATAAACTTTGTTCTCGAATCAGAACAAACGAACAGGCTCTTATGACGGAAGAGACGGTATGAAGCCTTTTACGCATAAAGACAGCTGTTGCGGAGCTTCAAGTTATGCAGCTCTCGCAAGCAAGAACTGGTCCTAGATTCTAAATGGTCTAGAATGGTTCAAAATGGTAAGAACATGTTCTTAAGAACTGATTAAATAGTTTCGGCGTACCTTGTCCAAGGTGTTCGCACACCGAGTGTAGCTCTAACGTGCCAACGGCTTTGAAAATTTTGCTCCCCGTTTGCTGACCCCAACGGTCGCTTCGATGCAACCCAAAAATACGGAGTCCGGTGTAGAACAAGCATTACAAAAATTATGTCGCGCTATGAATTCGCCGGCTCGCGAGACACAAAGAGGCGGGTTATGAAAAGTCGCATTCATAGGTTCATTCTCTTTCGCTACTTCCGAATTGTCAAATCGGTGTCGAATAAACTTCCGTTGCTTTAGTGTGTCAGAGTGATGGTGATGATGTCTTGAGGTTTAATGGCACACACCAAAGGCGGGGGATTTGCCAGGGTGCATTGCGGATACAAACGCCCTCATGGACAGGGAGTAGAGTATTTAGAAAATTTAGTGCCTTATACTAAAATTTGTACAAAAAATAACAAAAAAGCGTAAAATAAAAAGCAGTGAATTATCATTCTGGCAGAAGAATCTTCCTGATGTAATTATATAGTCGTGAATATAACCGCACACTGGTTTCAGAGTATACCCCTTGGCGCTTGCCCCGAAGGAGAGGAGCATGAAATCCTAGTGCCATGGTATCTTTGAGAGCCGCCAATCTCTTGTACCGGCGCGTGCTGCCATCTCTGGAGCAAAAGAAAAACGAAGCGTGGGCTGTTGCCGCCACGCGGTGTGTTAACACCTCATTTTCATATGCTCATGGCGCCGGTAGCCACCTTTTTTTTTCTTATTTGACCTCTCATCCTCCTTAATCTTTTTTTTTTACAACAGCCCTAGCGCTAAGTTGCACATAGAAGCAGGCTGCAAAGTGATTCCATGCCCGCACAGTCTGCCACCAGGCATCTGTTTCCCGCCCGCAATTCTTTCCAATTATTTCTCACTTTTTTTTCGTTGTTCTCTGCCCAGGGCGGGCGTGTGTGTGTGTGTGGGGGGGGGGGGGGGGAATCTTGTTGCCAGCTGTGCCTGCCACCACGCTTTTTTGTTCCACTTTGCTGCGGATTCGTTTCTGATGCACGAAGTGCTGACAAAGAAATGAATACTGCTAAGCTGGCGCTGTGAGCGCTGCGTGTGTATTGCTGGCTTGTTCTTTCTCCGCGCTTGGCACCCGCTGATTAAAGACGCCGGTAATTTTGAATGTGAAAGCAATAATCGTCAGCTGCACTCACTTTAAGAGTTGTGCTGATATTTTAGGAAGGCAAGATCGGGTCGTTTCTTATTTATCTTGCTTATGTGTTTGAAGGAAAGGCCCGAAGCAGGATTCCGGAAAAGGAGTAAAGAAAACAACTCTAAAAGACGCAGTTGCTTCTTTTATTCTCTATTTATTCAGATATTTCGCCACGGCCAATGGACGCCTTGGATCAAATGGATTAAAATGTAAAAAGAAATGCTTAGTCACAATGTAGACTTGTTTATCTGAGAGGTGATTTTATTCATGGATGTTGCGAAAAAATAAATGTCTGGCATGTATGTTGGTTCTGGCCTGGTATTCCAGAACTTTGAAGACTGATGAGAAGAGGCAGAAGCCCTATGGAGGTGTGACTGTGTTTTTTTTTTAAATGTTGGGAATGTAAACTTTAGCCGCAATTTATTTCTTTCGCCAAGAAGAACGGGATTCATAGCCCAGCTTATTTTTTATGTTAATTAAACTGTTGCCTCTCAGCGCCGTCAACCAGGCATTCTTGTCGAAACCAAACTCAACAACGCTTAAACGAGCGGTTGTGCAGCCCGGCAAAGTATAGTGTTAGCGGCAAGGCGACAAGTTAGACTGCGTCGATGAGGTGAGGCCGAAGTTGCCAATAATGTCGACATCGCTCTATAGCAGGGCTTTGTATAGGTTTCATCATAGTAGTAAGCTTACTACCAGAAGGCGCTGGTCCTCAGTACACCGTGTCGCCAGTCAATATGCTGCCAGATTTTATGTATGTTTATTTTTATATGTCTACTTACACACTTTACTCACTCACTCGTTTACTACACTTACATCTTGTATGCGCGATTAATTACAAGGGCTCGTACAATGTAATGCTACCATACCACATTGGGATGAGCATAGTTTAGAACCATCGAAGTGGCTTAAACTTAAAAAGCAAACAAACAAAATGCCCAGCGAAGGATGCTGCAAGCCAGACGTTTTGTACTCAACGCAAAAAGATTAGAAAAAAAAACACAGTAAGTGCTTCTTTCACCTATTGCCACAAAACAGTACAATCAAAAAGGTAGCGGACAATCGCAAATGACAAACGAGAACAAACACGAGCAGAGATTATGGAATGAGTGGTACTATTTTCTCTTTGGAATTTCGGGGAGTACGTTTTGGCGAGCCCATAGTTTCTCCCCTCTCGTAATTACTGCAAGCCGGGCAGAAACGAACGGTGTGAAAAAAAAAGGGGGGGGGGGGAGCAAATTTTGTCCTTTGTCCTGGAAAAGGAATGTCACCTTTAAGTTGCCTTTCCTGTTCATGAAAACCACCCTCTCTTTTGTGGAAACGAGATTACTGACCAAAATTAGAGCAGAAGAAAAAAATGAAACAGACAAACTCGAGCACGACAAAGCCGGCAGTCATTAAATTTGCATACCAAATGGTCCCCCTGGAAACGGGACAGTGGAAGGTGCATTCTCTGGAACTTCGCGGCCACTGTGTCTGGGCTATTAAACTTAGTATTTTTCGAGCGCACCGTGTAATAGCTATGCTCATAATTAAAACATTTCGTTGTCTGCCAGAGAGAATTTACTGGCGAGGAAGGCAATACGAGGGCAGATGCACACAATTAAATAGGTCATTACTGCGGTTCGGTGGGTTGCTGTATCATTTGCATGATTCAAAACACTGCTTACGCAATATCAACTTCCGTGTGCCAGCATTTTGTCTGTCCGTCTAGGCATCATTGCTACTTCAACGACGGCTTTTTTTTTGTTGCGCAGAGCACTGTGAATTAATGCCTATGAGTAACGTGGTTGCCTCTAGGCAGTGTCTTTATTACAACAGATGTTTGATTTCAGTTTGGAGTACACACCGATTGCCCAAAAGCGTTACAATTGTGAAATGTTGCCAACAGCTCAGGTCGATGCTGTGTTAGTATTAGGCGCTCTGCTTAACAGTGGTCTTACCTGTGGAATGAAGGAAGGTTCGCTTCACGGTGTGAGGCGTCAGACTTTCTTTTGCGTTACAGGGTTACGGCATGCGTGGCATGTGGATGGTTGAGTGTGGTTCGTGAGTGTGCCTTTATTAACTCGCTCGCTAGCGGGGGCGGCACGCCCTAAGCACGAATTACCCTATAAGTGAGTAGTAAGGGAGTAAACGGTCCCCTAGAGCACTCCCTAATAAGGGCAGGGTATGTTGCCCAAGACCTGGGATAGATTTTCATCACTAAAATTACAGAATACTTAGCGTTGATAACAGAAACAGATTGATTCTTCGGAACACGCGAAGTTGTTGGAGCTACCAAATATTTTAGACGAAGCTTCTTTCCTTAAATGCCGCGTTTAGAAGCCTCCCTGCTTTGCTAACTGCATCAAGTTGATGAGCTATCAGAGAGAAATATGCCTCCATTGATAACAGTGAGCATTCCGTGTATTTAGTGGTGAAAATCTACTTTGAGACATGTGCAGGATACTCTGCCCCTAAAAAGAGTGAGCTAGAGGGGAGTTTACCCCTTTTTCACTCCCTTAGAAGCTAATTTGTTTACAGTGTCTGACTTGTTTTGAAATGTACTCGAGAGTAGAAATTCGCGAAAATGGCTGAAAAACACGAGCGCTATAGATAATACTGCTGCAACCAAGCGGATCTTCACGTATACGAAGTCGCACGATGTCGCTCGAGGTTCGACTTTCTAAGTAGATTGGCGACACACAGAAGATGCCGTGCATTGCAGAGGTAAGCCTGTTCTTTCGTGAGAAACAATGTAGTGAGGACGGTTTCACGACCAGCTTACGCTGAAATTCGCCGCACCTTCGAAGGTAACCTGCTGATTTTCTATAACTGCTACACTTTAGGTAAATTCCAACAATCTCAAAACCTCTTTTACAATACTTTAGGCAGTCTATAGACTGTTCATAGACTCCTGTTGATAAAGTCTATAGAATCTCTGTAGACAAACCATATAGAACAGTCTATAGGCAATACAAATCCTATAGACAGGCTATAATCAATGTACAGATTTGCGGTCATACACTTTTAGTAGACCTTTTCCAAAGGCAGTCTGTAAACTATGAATAACCAAAAATAAATACATGTAGGAAGGCAACAGAGTCTATAAGGAGCCTACAGACTGTCTATAGAGAATTATTGTACAGGATAGAGCTTAGGAAAGACACACATGGTGGCCTGCTAATGCAAGCGCAACTGAAGAGACACTTTCCCAAGGCTTTTGTTTTGTCGTCCAAAGCCGCTGAACTTTGTCCAGTTGTACCACCGCATAAACTATACTCCCTGACCTTTGCATTGTTATTCACTTGTTTTCTACAGCCATACATTTTGTGCGGCGCTTGTGCAGACTACAGATACACTGTAAATATTTTTTTATTGCGACACTTCCTCGTTTATTCAACCATGACGCACGCGCGCTCACTAGTTCTGTGCTATTGACCGATGCGTAAAGTTTATTTACTTATTCTCAGCTCCGAAACGTCGTTACAAACGTGTTCCTCGTTAAAATTT
Organism: Amblyomma americanum; assembly: GCF_052857255.1. Taxonomy (NCBI): domain Eukaryota; kingdom Metazoa; phylum Arthropoda; class Arachnida; order Ixodida; family Ixodidae; genus Amblyomma; species Amblyomma americanum. The sequence goes on along the minus strand of NC_135501.1, from coordinate 193,333,894 downwards.
AGGTTATTTGTTTACAGATGCGCACAGTGAAATTGTTTAGCACCGATAAATAGTTTTTTTAGAAGCGTTAACGCAATTTGCATTCCAAACAATTACTTTTTATATAACAAATAATAGTTTGCCATCGTACCATTCCTTAAGAAGCTTTGTCCTTGCCTAATGGCGCCCAGTTCTCTGAAGATCGGTTTAAAATGGCAGCTGAAAAGAAGTGATCGCCACCAAATTCAGATCACTGAACTGAAAGCCTCTCAGCCGGATTGGTATCTTGGAAACTTGCCAAAACGAATATTATTTTTCTGGTATGGGGATGTGGCGGACAAGGTAACAGTGAATTGGTGCTCCAACAACAAAGACAGCCGCGAAAAATTTCGTCATGACGACTAAATATGGGTCCCAAACAATGCTCAAAATTAATGAAACCTGCCAGTAGACAAGAAATAACCACACAAGTAATCCCACAAGAAATAACAAAAAGCAAGCACAGAAGCATGCACACAACCAAGCAAACATATACGAAGGAGATGCCGAATAAGGTGGAGAATAACGTCCAGTAACAGAAAGCGGAGGCTGAAAATGAGAAGGCTGCAGTCCGGTGCAGTAAATCCAGTAAGAAGGTATGTGTCCGTAAAGAACATCGTCCGAAATGTCACGTCTGCTGCCCCAAACGAGGTGGTCGGGGTCAGTTCCTGATGAAGGAGCCGCGGATACCGACCCTGCCAGCTTCGCACTACCTGTGCACTAAGCCCCCTCGCCTCCCACTCATACACGCTCAGACAGTAAAAGTGCAAGAAACAGCGTAAGAAACAGGTTCTCTTTTCATCCGGGGAGAAGAAAAAGCCCTCGGGTCCCCTTAGCACCCCTGATGAGGACGTTCATTTGCACCTCGGCTGTTCTTGCTCCGGAATTGTCTTTCTCGACGTGGTGGCACGTCCGAGCCCGGTGAGTACGGGGTTTTCTAAGACTTATCTTGTGTTTCGTACTTCAAGCTATATTACTGTCAATGGGACTATAGGGATAGTTGAAGAAATTAGGGAAAAAGAGGAAGAATAATGAACGCGAACTCCATTAAAGATACGGATGTTAACCATGGTCGGGATAATTTCTGTACTTTGGTTTTGTTTGGATTGGTTTGATTTAGTTTTGTTTTTTTTGGTTCAGTTTGTTTGGTTTGGTTCAGTTTGGTTCGGTTTGATTTAGTCTTACTCTGTTGTGTTCCGTCTGGTGGTTGGGTTGTTCGGTTGGTTGTGCGGAGGTTGTTTGATGGGTTGGTTGTTTGGGGGTGCAGGATCAACCTTGAAGGAATGATACTGCACTAAGAGACGCAGAGCAAAGGTAATAAAGAATAGACAGGACGCTCACTCACACAGTAGGCGAACGAGAGAAGAAAAAAAAGATAGACAGGGACGTGTTCCCCGAAAAATTACCAAAGACAGGATAGGCGCCGGGGGATGGAGAAGTGAGATATGTAGTGGGGGGAGGGGCCGGCGGAATCTCTTTTTTATTCATACCAGGCAAAGTATTCGCGCGGTCGTGCCGTGGGGTAGAGTGCATTATTCAACCTGCCCTGTCCCATTTGTCACTAGCTCAGGTCACGCCCTGCCTTCCCCCAATTTTTTTTCGCTACCGAGCATAAAAGTTTGTCGCTAACTCACGTACAAGTTTAATATAGAAAATCTCTTGATGTAAGCCCCTCGAAATCAGCGCCGCAAAAACAAAAGCGCAAAATAAAGCAAAGGAAAAATATTAGCAAAGCTTCTGGAAAGGAGAAAAATAGCAGCAGAAAAAAAAAGTTACAAAACTGCTCTAATGCGAAGCTTGTCAACGAATTTAAGCGCTTTTTCCTTTCGCCCTCCAACTTTTTTTCTCCTTGCTTTGAATACATTTTCTAGATTGGAACAGTTTATCCCCTTTTGTGCATAGTAGGAGGGAAAAGGAATCAAGGGACAACAGGTTTTGACCCACCGTATCCGTCTTTACCTCTCGCAGCACAGCCACAGTACTGCATCATATTTCTATTATAGACCATAATTTTATTAGAAGAAACCTCCCTTTTTTACCCCTGTGACTCCAAACTTAGGACATATTTAAAACGCTGGAAATAATGCCTAATACAGGGTTTCTTGGATCGTATAAGTTTTCTTTCCGGTCCGTAGCGTTGAAAGTTAAGAGTTCTAAGGAACAACAAATTGAAGCTGCTCTTCGAATGTTTGCAGCTTGTTGGTTCTGAAGCTTAAACGGAAGCATTAGTGCTGACGTAACCGATTTCGCAGCATGCATTGAGGGCACACGACTTTTTCTCTACATTACCATCACTTCTTTTTGCGCTGCTTTTGCCGTATCCTGACGCACTGCAATGTTCCACTGCGCTCTTCGTATGACGTAATGGACTAATGTAGTCCGTGTGCTGTGCTCTCATTAAGGACTGGAATCTCATTAAGACTGAAATTTAGCCTCTTGAAGCAACAATGTTTGATGATTGTTTGATGTTAAAGACATCCCATGTAACTAATTTGCAACAGTGAGCGCAGGTACGATCAATGGAGCCGAATGCTAGCGTATAATAGAGCTGAAACGCCGCCTGTGTTCTCTTCAATTTCATTGTGTTTTCAGTGCGATAGTATTAGCGGCAGTTGATAGCTTTACAAGTATGCTTAACTGGGCGAGTTGGAGCATTTGCACTTTTCAAAATGTAGCGAAAAAAAAGCGCATAAGGTTGGACATGAAAGGGGATACGCACAGGCGCACAAACAGGTAATCTTTCATGTCCTGCTTTGTGTGTGCGCAAATATTTACAAGAAGTACGAATTACCAACTCTTCCAGAAAGCATCGTTTTTGAATGAAATGCATTCACAGAGAAAGCGGATGGTTTGTTCACTGGATCAAGACGCGGGTCCACAAGATGTATTTGTCGTGTCCGTTGTAATTGTATCAACATTAAGCTATCACATTTATTGCAGCTGCTTTTTTGTTTATTTTTTGTTTCTTTACATGCTTCTTTTGTTTGCATTTTTGTTTACGTGCCTTTGGTTGGACCGCTTCAGTGTCACCGCTTCTCGCTTAAGCTCCAGATCAGTGTTGGCCCATAAGCAAATCATCATGACAATGATTAAAGGTTTCTGAAAAAAGATTTACCACTATAACGGTTTGTTCATTTTTCTGATCGCTTTCATCCCTTATCGCTGACAATCTGAAATTTTAGCATCCACAAGGGCTCCAGAGCCCGAGCAGAAAATCTAATTTCTTTCCAAAGACTGCAGACTAGCGCCGAATTGCGGCAGCGTGAACAACAGTATTGCGAACGCGTACGCATTCAGCGTATGCGAAAGGGTTGGGCTCAGGTTACATAAAATGCGAAAAATATAAGAGGATTGGAAAAACTGGGAGCGGGCAGGAGCCAATCACCGTAACCAATGTCGCGTTCGGGTTGGCACTAAGCGCTATTCTGAATATAAGTAGGGAATGGGTTGAAAGGTGGCACGAGGGAATAGGCAAGTACAGCCAGGTATGGGGAACGAGAAACGGTAGTGCCACCAAAGCAGTGGCGGAGCTACCCTTCGAGAAGAAAGCCGAACGAATTCGGGAAGTAGAATCAGCGAAATTTGCATTCAGCATGCGCGCGAGCGTCCACACTCTTACTCCTGCGACTGTCTTCTCCCTATTTTCCCACTCTCTTCCTCACAAGGAAACGTTGTAACGCATGCTCACATATTTACCACATATGCTTGCGCGCCATGCGAAAACGGATCGCTGCCTTGGCGCAAAGCCATGAAGATATACGGATAGGGAAGCGAAACGCTATACGAAAAGTATAAATGATAGCTTGGAATTCCTGCTAAGTTTTTGAGAGTCCTCATTGTCAATGCATAACGCTGACGCCGGCTTCATTTCAGCCTCTGCATCTTTTCGTGGCGCTAAATCGTACGCTCAACGACGATAGATGGCGCTCCTTTCTCTTTAAGTCGGTATTCGCGAATTTTGGTCCTTCTCTATTTGCTGACAGTTTGCGAATAGCCCCTCTTGAGTTCTTTCACACGCCGCGCTGTATTTCGCTTCACTCCCCACAAAATCGCGCGTTTCTCCTGGTGTACGAAATAACATTGTAAATTCAGGGGATGCTGGGTGAAAGCTTAAAAGCTTATCGGGGTAAGGAAGGTTACCCAATACGAAGCTCCCTCCTTCGACGTGCATCTCGCCTTTGCTATGGCATCAGTGTTAAAAACCGCAGAGGGAATTCGCCCATGGATTGGCCGTGATGTTATTCCGTGAATAGCGTAACGAGAGCTGAGCGATTGTTTGTAAGTCAAAACACACGCCTCTCGTGCTTTTAAGCCGCGCGAGATACTTTGTAGACGAGGGCGCCTGAAAAACGTGACTGGATTGGAAAGCAATGAAGACCGGAGGGAACAACACAATACTGCGGGGCAGATTTTTCGCGAGAGAGAAACAGGTGCAAAGAAGCGCTGGCGTTGACTGTGGCTTTGTTTGGAACGTGCTCGAGAACTTTTTCAGAAATAGCCAACTTTGTAAGCGCCGCGAGCCCTAAGCGACGCACTTTTATCGCAGTCAGCTTATCGAATCACTCCATCCCCTCGTTCTCAATCTCTCTCACCATAGTTGATTAACTCATTGCGCTTAAATGGACTACGAGGACAAGTCTAGCGGAGATTTATCAGTAGAAATCGATTCTGTTGCTTTTTATGGCCATGTTGGTGTTTTATGGGGAAGATAAACGCATTTCATTGCTGGGAAAATTGGATTTAAAAATGCAACATTTTGATCGCACCACTTGATTATGACTCGGGACGTCAGGACCAGAAGGACTCTGTGATCAGCGCGTGACCTGGACTCAGAGATCCGAACCAAAGAAACTGTCACGATTCACGGTGGTTTTCTTGTGAAAGCGGCTAGTGGTGGCGGTAACTGTATTTCATTTCTTGTTATTTCCTTCGTTGCCAAATGCCCGTTTCCAGCCAAAATAGCACATTTTTCGTTGGATGGGGGAGTCCATCGATATAGGCCAACGTCGATTTTTTCTTAGGTGAAGTTATATACAACGCCCCTTCTTTACCACATGCTCCACACAGTTAGGCGACTGAGTGTTTATTTTTCTCTTTCTTTCACGATATACAGTTGAACATGATTATAACGAATTTGTTTTCAAATAAATAATGAATAAAGCGAAGAAATGACAATGGACCTTGGAAACTCAGTCAACACGGGCTATAACGAAGCTATGGATATAATGACTAATCTCCTGGTCTCTTCAGCTCTGTTATAACGAGGTTCGACTGCATACACTTTGCGAGTTTGTACAAAGTACACTGACCCATCTGTATCGCTACTTCGCCTTAAATTCTGAAAACGTAACTAAATGCAAATGAAAGAAAGCTTCGCGGTGCTCCTAAATTTTATCGGCGTAGATGGACTCTTACCGATGCACATAGCTACACTGCCCGTAGGCAGAATAGCAGAAATTTTGAATGAGATATGCCGCCCAAGCTTCGGGGGCGACAGTTTTTTAAAGGCCAAGACTTATGTCATCGTTCACATTTAAGACTATTAGCGTTCTCAAGCACTGAGTCGCAAGAACAATATGCAAAAAATATGCACAGTTACCTTAAAGCGTTATAGCTTGTTTATGATGGCTGGAGGTCGCGGCAGGTGGTGACAGTACGATACATGCTTTGCTAAAACTCTCTAATATCGGACAGGAGCAAGTGAAAGCAAAGCATGTGAAAGCGAAAGCAAAGATTTTTCGTATGTAGCCCCTGTGTGGCTTTTGCGCTAGGGTTGATACACATGTGCGTGCGTTCACAAGCTTTATGCAAAGAGCCGCTAGAAAATATACATCTGAAGTAGCTGTGAAAGCCATTAGCAAATGTACTTTTAGTTTCCTTTTATCGAACTTGCTAGGTTTCTATAGTTCTATAGTTTCTATGTTTATTTAATTATCACATTACCCAGAGCGCCTGTTAGGCATTGCAGGGGGGGGGGGAGAGTTACAACAATCATGGGGCGTAGTGGCAGGGAAAGAAGAAAAAACTGTCACAGAAAATACTTTGCAGCATAATTTCGTACAAAAAAAACAAGTATAAAACTACAGCAGCGCGGCAAACGATTTATCAGATGTTGTTGAAACGACTTCCTGGGACAACCTGTTCTATTGATTTATCGTTTTTTGGAAAAATGACATTTTTAGTAAATTAGTTCTGCATTTCATTTCTTTTACATTGAAAGTGTGATCTCTTCTTGCAGATATATAGTCTGGCGGAAATAAGCAATGGTCGCGGTCAATACCTGTGTCCCTGACCGCTTCCTTTAACTGGCAGTAAATGTTGGTGTAGCCTTTAAAATTACGCGCCAGGTTGTTTGTACTGGAAGACAGACCTTCGATTCCGTAACATCCGTCGGCGGGCGCTCAATGAGGATTACGACGACAGCCGGCTGAATGCTTCGACGCTCATGGGTGCTCTGGCAAACTCCGACTGATTGCAGGATGTTCTGCTAATTGATTGCGACGTAGCGCCTTGTAAGACGTCCTTCACTACCGTACAAATAACTGGTAGCCTCATGTTAGTGCGCAGAAAAAGTGTATTGTGAAAAAACGAAAAGAACTGATCCGTAACAATTCGAATGTTCCCATCGCCTGCGAAACAAATTTCTCGCTGAGAACGCCATAATTACAGACGCCTCACCCGAGCCTGCAAAATGAACGCTGTTCACAAAACAGCGACATATGGGTTGTGCCATGCGCAGTGGCGAAGACGGGTGGGGGAGCGGGGGGGTATGGTTCTTTGGGTTCGAACGGATTATGAGCTTACCGACTTCAATTCGTGACTCTTGATTGCAGTCGCAAAAGGTTTCCTCATTAAGGGCGCTTGTAATCATTCTCTTCGGCCCAACAAAGAGCTGAACTTAAGCTCCTCAAATTTCGTGAAATCTTCGTGAACTAGACAAAAGCAAAACGGGAACGTGAATCGCCAGATAAAAGTAATAATACGAAAACACTGAGCAGAAAATAGCACGCCGGTTATCGAAGTCGGCTTCTTTCCGTCATTTTCGAAGATATCAAAAAAAAGAACAGAGTGAAAGGAAGACGAAGAACACAGACGCACAGAACCAAAATACAGTAAACTGTGTGCAGATATTTTTGTTAGTGCACTAAGCCCACAGTCCACATACAACGCCGAACAAGAACAGAGCGACAACGCCTGGAGAGGCTGCTGTGAGCTTGAGGAGCAATTAACCCAAAGGTTATGAGGACGTGATCCCCGATCAAATTTCTGATTGTTCTCTCTTTAAATTTTCAATTGCTAGCGCTCTCGAGTAATCAGAACAGACAGGAGCCAAGGGACAAGGCCAGGAAAAATGGCTCCGAGGTGGGTGCGGAAACAAACAGGCTGTGCGGCCCTGCAGCGTCGATATCGACCTCCCCCCCCCCCCCCCCCCCCTCCGCATTCTGTGTGACCAGGACTGCTGTAACGTTTCTCTTACCGTGTACCCATGCATTCAAAACACATGCATTTAGAGATAGACATACTAAACATAACGAGCGCCGACCTACTCTCTATACTGATTTAATCAGCTCCCTAACAAACGCTGAGTGTAGGAGAGAGCATTAGACACATTTAGAATGCCGCGTACTCTGTTGCCGTTACCGCTATCGAAGTACTGGTAGCCACCGCGTCGTCAGAGTGCATGCGCAGTTCGCCCTGAGGACACCAGATGGCGTCATGTGCCCGTCAACTGCGTCGGGACCAATAAGCGCGTACGAAGTGGTGACCCGCGGAAGCACATCACCGCAGTGCATCGCCGATCACGCTATGCTATATCTTTTTGTTAACGCTTAGCTATCGTCCTACGCACAACCGCTTCGTTTCGAGCAGAATTTCTCTGGGTGCCACTGTAAGATTCCGACGTGACGCATGAATTTTCCTGTGAGATTCTCTGGCCCGTATAGTAGCACTGCCAGCGCTGTGAGCGGAAATAAATCTGTCCTCACGTTACGTAACCTCTCTGAACGTGTTCATTTTCAAAATATATTTTGTATAGTCGGGTATCGCTCCGTTCAAAAAAGCTATTGAAGCGGGTAGGATCCAAAAAAGGCGGCACCCAGGGGTTTAAAAATTTCTCCAGATTAAAAGCTAGCCGTCTAATCGGTAACTCAAACATTCAGGTTTTCACCCGTTATTAATAAGTAATTGGCTCCAGGAAAACGTCAGCCCGACAGAAAAGCCCGTAAGGCTCGGCACGCTCTGGCTGCTGGATTCTAGAAGTTCGTGGAAGAAGATTCATTTAATCGCGTGCGTGTTCCTCGAAAAAGTGCTGAATTTCGGCTCGCGTTGTTTAATCTCGCCGATGTCCCCCTACTCCGCGCTGGGATCTTCGGTCCTTCCCTCGAATTGCTGACGCACGGCCCACAACTTTGTGAGATTATATTAGCGCCGGTGAATTCATCGGAACGCGGGAATTATTTTCCGGCGCTGGGCATACTACCAGGCTTCCTCAAGACGCTATTGTGGCCGCACGGCAGTGCGCGCACCCGTGAATGAGCCTTGTGCAATCCTCGAACAGGACGGCTTGACGTCCCGTCTGCTATCCGCAAGATAGTTACGCGCAGTGACCGAACGCTCCACGAGTGCTGCCTTGGTCGATTAACAGCTGGACGCCCCACTCCAGCTGTAGAGAACATAGGGTTGTGCGAGTGTGCTTCTATTGCTTCGTCATGAACTGATCACACGCGCAACCTGTAAATATTTAGTATTGTGTGAATGGTTTTTACCTCACCCCCTATCCTCTCTTCCTGTCCCCTCACCTCTTTCATTTCATTTCTCCATTCTGCCTGCTATCCTTTATTTCCGCTGCTCCAGCTCAGGCGCTTCAGTATCGATGGAAGATGCCGGGGCTAGCAAAAATCTTTTCCTTGCTTTTTATTATTTTTAATATAACCACTTACAACTATTACTAGTTATTTTGGGTTTAGCTAAAGCGTGTTCATACAATCTGCCTCAGCATGAAAGCTGTATTTGTAACAAGTCGAAAATAATAGCAGGAAATGTTCTGTCGCCACAGCACATTTTTCCCAGTATTTTTGGACACGAATTTGATTTTTGCCAAATCATCTCGGGACTGGAACGATCTGCCGCCAGAGGCCATACACCTTACCAACCCCATCAAATTCAATAAAAATATTGAGGCCATCATCTTGTAGTCTGTCATGCCCATCACTCATGTAATGGCCTATTACCGTAGTCTTTGAGGTAATAAATAAGTAAATAATTAAATAAATGTTAGAGTGTAAAAAGAGTTTTCTGCAGTAATCAGTTGTCATTAGTAGCAAGGACAGAAATAAAGAAAAATACCACAATATGTTGCAGAATCATCTGTCGCCACGACAAAACTACCAAACTGGTTGTCACTTTTCTGACATGGTTCTGTTGTTTATTTTGTCTGTGTATAAAATAAGAGCTGAGCATTCCAAATGTGCAGTTTTTCTCGATACACTCTGCATAATGCGACTGTGCTCGTGCCGAACGTCACCTGGCGATGCGCAATTTGTGGCTCCCCAGAAAACGAATTTAATGATAAAATGTACAAACGATGTTCGTTTCCATGCACACAAGCCGCCTTTTTGGCTCTACTCATGACGGTGAGTTACATTCTAAGAAATTGCAGTCCGCGCTTATCGGCTGCCACCGTAGCTTTAAAGCCTGGACTGAACTCAGCTGAGTGCCACGTATTTGCGCGCATGGTTTGGTATTCAGGGAAACGTCTCACACTAAGCTCAGTGCGGTGATGGCTTCATCGCGTCAGGCAGGCGACTTCGGCCCTCGATGCTTCATGACTAGCCTGAAAGATTTATTCAGTACTGCCTTGAGCAGTGTCAGAAACGAATTTTCTTAGTTATAACCTTTCATGAAAGCACAGCGCTCTGGACCAATTGAATGCGAACAAAACTGTGCATTCCTTACATAGGGGGACGGGGGCATCGACTCAGTTTCAGTTCAGTCCTGATAGCAAAGCGCATTTGGATGGCGTGTTCTGGAAACGAGTAGCGGACGAACTACTGGGAACTCTGCTCAACGGTGCGTGGTCACTTGACGCATGACGACACGATGGTATGCTGATCCCCAAGTTGCATGTTTATCTTCATAATGAATCGCCAGGAGCTGGTATTGGTGAAGCCTACCAACGCACTCATAGAGCAACATGGTAGAAGTCCTGCTGAAGCGCTAGATATTTGCTGTTAGGAGTATAATCACACGATTGTTGAGATTTCCACATCTATACTTAAATATTTGCGTGCGCAGCATCTTCTGCGCATAAATAAATGAATGGATAAATAAATAAATAACTGAATAAATAAATCGGCCGATCAGTCCATTACTCAATCAATCAATCAGTTTGCATCACCACCGCTGGCGTTCATTGCTAGAGCCCACTACTTCCCGCTTGGGAAGAGTCCTTGGTTTGTGTCTCCTGCTACGTTGCTAGTTACAGTAGCTTTCCTATGATTCACGAGGCGTGCTATCATTTGTAACTCTCAATACGACTAACAGATCGTCAACAAATTAACCTATCAGGAGTCAAGCCTCAGTACGTCTGCAAAGGTGCAACCCTTCAGTGAAGACCTGCACCCTGGTCAAACACCTAAGTACACCGCTTTCCTCGCTATGCGGGCCCCAAACACGCATATATCCCAGCTACTTTCATAACCCGTGCTGCAGTGCCTCATAAGTTACTTACCTGAAAGGCAAGAATCTCCCTCCCCACGCCGTTCCCGTAAGCGTTGAAGCCCAGTTGTTGTTCTTCTTACAGGATGACATCCTCGTAAAGAAATACTTAGCACCTGGCAAAGCCGAGGTGCAAGCCCCGCTGTCCGTTCGTAGAGCCAAGTTTGCAGGATTTGATTCCAGAGGGTAAGCAGGGACTCCAGAGGGTAACCAGGGATTCCAGAGGGTAAGCAGGGTAAGCAGCTGCCTACCCTCCGGAATCAAATCCTGCTGCGGTTTTGCCGTCCCTGCTTACCCTCCGGAATCAAATCCTGCTGCGGTCTTGCCGTCCCTGTTTACCCTCCGGAATCAAATCCTGCTGCGGTCTTGCCGCCCCTGCTTACCCTCCGGAATCAAATCCTGCTGCGGTCTTGCCGCCCCTGCTTACCCTCCGGAATCAAATCCTGCTGCGGTCTTGCAGTCCCTGCTTACCCTCCGAATCAAATCCTGCTGCGGTCTTGCCGTCCCTGCTTACCCTCCGGAATCAAATCCTGCTGCGGTCTTGCCGTCCCTGTTTACCCTCCGGAATCAAATCCTGCTGCGGTCTTGCCGTCCCTGTTTACCCTCCGGAATCAAATCCTGCTGATTTCTTGCAGTCTCTGCTTACCCTCCGAATCAAATCCTCCTGCGGTCTTGCCGTCCCCGCTTACCCTCCGGAATCAAATCCTGCAGGCTTGGCTCTACGAACGGACAGCGGGGCGTGCACCTCGGCTTTGCTTACACATTCTGAGCACGCAGTATTCACCTATAGCTCCGCTGTGCCGGAAACAACCAAGGCTCTACCCGTCAAGCTCTTGCATGGCAGGGAAGCTGTGACTACCCCTGACACTGTGCTCCCATTGATATCGAAGAAGAAGTCCTCAGCGTCGCTGCATACCCACACCATTCGGAATAAGTCAGACAGCGCGCCCGGCTTAGCATAAAATACCAACAACGCTCCACTACCCGGCGTAGCAACCTGCACTGACGGGACAGGTCGAAGCGAGCAACGAAGTCGTTACGAATGGACCGACAGCATCTTACCTGCGCGGAGCACTACCGAAAGTAGCGCATGTCGTGCCTATAGATTTTTTTTTCAAATTTGTTCATCTAGGCGCCGTCATACTTCCACTAGACGCTCGCAGCAGTGCTCGAATTTGTGAATTTCCCAGAGGCAACTTACTGGGGGCACGCATAACAGTCCAAACTGCTCGTGCGTACAGTTAAGGTGTAAGCAGCAGCGAAAAGTTGTATTGGCAATCTGCGCTGAAGTTTACGGGGCCGATCGCGCTGCCTTAAAGCACAGCCTAGTGAGAGTAGGAAGCAGATGGGGCTTTGGAAATTGTAAAGTTGAAAAACGGTGTTATTCCTTGGCAGTGAAAAAATATGATTTGCGTAGTGAAACCAAATATTCCTCTTATTCCGAGGCAAGAAACCGGACTCATCGCATTCCTCCTACAGTTTGAGAATGGGGTGCCATGCTGACATCGATTTTGAACAAAACTCGAAACATTCATGGCGCTTGCTCATACCCCACATAATCATCTCCTTTGAAAGGGTATCTTTTATTGACTGAAGGCGAGGCGATACTTTGTGGCGAGGTGAACATAGTCGATGCAGGCCTCAGCATTGATTGCGCCGCTCCCAACTGCAACAACACGAAGGACATGTACGCAGTGGAGGCGGCTGAAAACAGGCAAAAGCCGAATCACGTGCATAATCTGTCTTGTCGGGAGCAGCCGTAGCCGGCGGCGGCGGTAGCCAGAACCGAGCGCATTACGTCCCCCAAACCGCCCTCGAGGAATAGGTTCCTTGTTTTCAGGTTTCTCCCCTCCGGCATTGATCTGGTCGTAAAGACGCAGCACACATGAAAAACTAAATGTGAAAAATGCAGAGATAGCGACGTAGCGGCGACCTCCCAACACCCTGCATGTTCCTGCTTTTTCTGCATCTTTGTGCATCACCTCAAGATTGTGGGCCTTCTCTGATTCTTTTTTTGCGGAACAGAACTCAAAATAACGCAGACTTTGATGCATGCAGTGAAGCAGTAGAACAGAGTTCGCACACTCTAAACACGCATGCGCCTATATGGGAGTAAAAAGGGACTAAGCTCTCCTCCAGCACACTCCCTTTTTTGCTTCGTTCTGTTTAGACTGCACGGTGCAGCCCTGAGGTAGTTCGTGCACAGACATTTCATCGGAAGGCAGTGCGAACACACGTGGACAAGAAGGACGGATTCGGACTACGTTTAAATTATTGTTGTTGTTGGGTTTTATGGAGCATAGGCAACTAAGGCCACCATGCGCCTTAGTTAATCCTGTTCTTGGTGCATGTGTGAGTTTGCCGCTGTAAGCTGAATTTCGTGAGAACATAGAGGCTGTATGATATTCTTGTCTTCTTAAAGAAACCAAGATACTGAGGCCTTGGACAAAACCTTCATCAAAAAGGACCGCGGTGAAGGCGCTCCTGAAGTTCTTGAAGGACTTGAAACTTTAAGTGTGCGCTCTCTGTCCTGTTCGCATAGTGTTCGAAGGACAGTGAAAAAACCATTTCGCTGCCACTCTTTCTTTACTTTTTTTTCCCCTGTGTTCCCGTCCCCACGCGTAGGGTTGCCTGCTGGGCATCACCTGGTTAACCTTTCTGCTTTTGCGTTCTTCTGTTTTTTTTCTCTGTCTCTCTTTTCAAAGGAAAATGGCAGTGAGCGAAAGAGCAAATGTTTTGCTATGATATAAACACCCCAAATAAAAAAATATAGCGCAGGTCACAAAACGCTGTTTGCTCTGTCAACAGGAAAAGTAACCTGGTTGGTTTTTAATGCGATGGCCATATAAAAAGCCGGCGTCTCGCTCATGTTACAAAAAAGCAGGTGGCAACTTGCACGCCGGGTTGTGGCCAACCTGGCGGCGATGGCAGGTGGAAATGAAATTAATTATAAGAAAAAATCTCAATGACGCTTGCTTGGGCGACACGACGGATATCCCTGAACGGTTGTCGTTACGAACTATGCTCTTTAAACACACACCGATTTCTTCTTAATTTTTTTTTATTTTTCGTTCTCGGCGTCTTCGTTCTTTTCACCTTTTTTAACGCCGCGACATGGACCATTCTCTACTTGGTCATGATCATTGGTCATAAGGCATACAGCCTCCTGAAGAACTACCTGCAAAGATGAGCGCTAAATGAACTCGGAAAAAGCAAGCTTGGATTTACAGACCTCACCGGTGTTTTAGACAGCCACCTGCCGGGGAGTGACACTTTGTTAAACAGCTGTGCCACTGCACCAGTAGTGGCACACTCTAAACACTTATGCGCTTTATATGGGAGTAAAAAGGGAGTAAGATGTCCTCCAGCGCATTCCCTTTGATCAAATGAATCTACGAAAGAAGAGTACCCAAGCAGCACAAGTGATTGGCCCAACATTGGAACCGTATTGGCAAAGGCCGGCCCTACAAAGGGCCAGGATGGGACCATCCTGGTGCAATATTGGGCTGATGACCTGTGCTGCTTGGGTACTTGCCCTGTAGAGATCTCCAATGCTATCGCATTGTGCTCTTATGGAAATGTTAAGCGGCGTCAAGGTTTTCTCTGTTATTAGGGTTCTAAAGGTGTGCTAAAAATATCAGAGCGCAGTGGAGGACGCGTCTTTGACCCTGCATCTATTTCCGATTTTTAGTCTTCGTAACCTTCCTGTGAATGACGATTACGAGGCTTCGTGCATCAACACAAAAGCGGAATTTTTAATTTCAGCTTCTAAGTCTTTTTCTGTCTATTTTTTTTTGCAGTGACAAGAACCACATGATACAGCAGACGCACCCAGAAAACCTGTGTCCACAGTATGCATTGCGCCACTTCCGTAAACGATGTTAGCGTGAAGAGTCTCGTCCTTAAAACTAAAGACAAAACGTGTGGGCACTATGTCTGTAGAGATAGACACCGAGCGGTTCGCGATAAAAGTGTTATATTACTGTCTCACATGCATGGGAATAAGAATGCGCGCGAAACGTGCTTCTCCTAGTAGAACTTTTATTACGCCACGCCAGCAGTTGTCCTTATCTGCGAAACCTTTCGTTTCCTCGTGGCAGTTTGGAGCTCGGCATTTACGACCATCTTCGTCACGCTAGAACCGAATTGTAGGACAGCACTGCGAGAGCGAGCTGTAAGGCCTGCGCCACATAGGACTGCTAGCGCCAACAAAAACTGATGCAAGCAAGGACAAAAGTGCTGCCTTTTTTGTGAGGGCAAACCGGCCGCAGATTTATGCACGCACATCCCGCACGAGTGCGAATGGGGCTTGTAGAAAAACTTAGCGGAAGGGCAACGTGATTTTGCTGCAGGCTAGTCGCACAGTATATAAGAAATGGCCCCGAAGAGATGCTGTGACGCCAGATTTGTGGATCGAGCAAGACAGGGGTGACGGTAGCTCTGGTCCCCCTGACTTTATCGGACCTTCCTAAGAAATGTATGCGCGAGCCAAAAGTTATGAAGTAGGACGTCGTGAAGGAAGTAGCAATTGGCACCCGCTGCATAGCAAGGAAATAAACAGAAGGTTCAATATGTTTGTTTGCGTATACGCAACGTGTACAAGATTGGAAATTGCGAAGATGCACTCTGAACACAAAGACGCCTATATGGGAGTAAAAAAAGAAGTAAGCTGTCTCTACTGCACTCCCTTTTGTAGAATGGTTTATGGTTTATGGGAGTTTAAAGTCCCAAAGCGACTTAGGCTATGAGGGACGCCGTAGTGAAGGACTCCGGAAATTTCGACCACCTGGGGTTCTTTAACGTGCACTGACATCGCACAGTACACGGGCCTCTAGAATTTCGCCTTCATCGAAATTCAACTGCCGCGGCCGGGATCGAACCCGCGTCTTTCGGGTCAGCAGCCGAGCGCCATAACCGCTGAGCCACCACGGCGGCTCCTTTTGTAGAATGTAGTCCGCTAGAGGATTTCCGTTTAGAATGTAGTCAAGCCGGAGTTGTAAGAAACGTCTGGGTGTGGCAGTTGGCAGGAGGGCAGGTAGTCGCCGCTAAACCGGATCATGAGAGGCAAGTAACTAGAAGAATAAGAATGGGGTGGAGAGCATATGGCCTGTTCTCTCAGACCATGAATGGCAGATTACCAATATACCTCAAGAGAAAAGTATAAAACAGTTGTTTCTTACTAGTACTCAACTACGGGGCAGAAATGTGGAGGCTAACGAAAAGGGTTCAGCTTAAGTTAAGGCAACACAGCGAGCCATGGAAAGGAAAATGGTAGGTGTAACGTTAAGAGCCCAGAAGCGGGCGGAGTGGGTGGGTAAAGGCGGATAATGACATCCCTGTCGAAATCAAGATAAAGAAATTGGCTTGGGCAGGGCATGTACTGCGAACGCAAGATAACCGCTGGTCCTTAAGGGCAACGGAGTCGATTCTAAGAGAAGGCAAGCGTAGCGGGGTGCGGCAGAAAGTTAGGTGGGCCGATGAGATAAGAAGTTTGCGGCGATATGGTGGGCGCAGCTGGCAAAGGACAAGGTTAATTGGAGAGATATGGGAGGTTTCCTTAGCCCGGCAATGGGTGTAGTCAGGCTGATGGTGATAATGATGAAGACAGACTACGGTCCTAGCAGAGACAAGGCGCAGCGATATAAAGTTTTGATTTTTGCAAACAAACATGGATTCTGATGATACTAGCCCCAGAGCGCTTCCGGTAGCATTGGCACGTCGTTTGAAAAGGTTTGCCTGGATGCAGACGATGCCTGTCGCGCTGGTTTTGATAAAAAGGCGCGACAAGGGAAGCATTCCGCGGAGTGCTGGATAAAATGCTGATACAGGTAAAGCGCCGGTCCAAATGCTTCTAACCGGATTAGTTCTATGGGTTCAACTCAGCGTTCCCACAAGAAAAAAAAAACTTTCAAGAAAACCGTCTATACGGGTGTTTCAGCGAATGATTTAAAAAATTCATGAAAATAAACTTTTCAAAAAATAAAAGAAAATCACTACAGAAGAAACTCTCAGCTGCGGTTTATGTCAGTTATTATAAAACCGGGCTAATTAGCTGGATAATTAAGTAACACTGACTTAATAGCTTTTTAAGTGAACGTAATTTGCCGGTCATTGCCAATGACAAGTTTGTAGTCACGGAGAAGACGATGCCGTATCAGATTTTAAAGCGAAAAAAAACCTATTTTCTGAAGACCTGCAGCGGGAGAAAAGTTTTTTCCGCTCCAAACTCAAATTGAGCGTGTGAGGGACACACGAAATCTAGTGCAAAGGCGACATTCGCTGATTGCTGGTTGCAAAGGATGCGGCGCCCAATATGAAACGTCTCTGGTATTTTTTTCCGAATAGGGAGCCTCGCCGTTCAACTTATACCGTGGGCGGCGTTATCATTTTCTTTTGTCGCTTGGTGCAAGGAAGACTAGCCCCCATCAACAGCACGGCCGACAATTCCGAGATGGCTGATAAGCTCTGTCAACAGTCTTATTTCTTTTTCGTTTTCTCCGCCACTTCCGATGTGACTTTCAGAATGACTAGATGCGAGGCGTCGCCATCCCTTGGTTTATTCTCCAGTTTTAGCTACTGTCTGTGTATAGTCGCTGTGAGTTAAAAAGTGCATCAGAGAAAAAAAAAGTTCAGTCCCCGTAGCAAGGACATATTGCGCGGCAGTGGCTGCAGACTAATAGGCAGTTCTTAGTGTGATTTGAAGTGCCATTTTCACAAATGCGTCGACGTTTGCCATTGAGGTGCTTGTTTTGGCGATGGCGAGCGACATGGTTATTGCGGTGTCAGAGTTTCAAATTACTTAGTGTGCTGAAGTGACCCCTAGTCGATGTAAATACCGAAACTTAAACATCGCACGGCGAATATTGTGAGACTCACCGTGCCAGCGAAACTCCACTACATCATTGCCAAGAAGGTGGACCCTGTGATCGTTTACGTGAGCGTGCAAATGGACACGGAGCTGTCATCCAGACTGTATGCGGCCCAACATCCTGGCTGTCGTGTGGCAATATATCGATATTTAATCTATTTAGGACCCCTGGATCAATCCATGTTCAGAAAAGGAAGCGTACAGCCAGTGCTACCGACCATTTGAACATCGATGTCCTGGCGTATGTCTCCGTCAGTTCGGAAGCATGTGTCAGGAATCAGGAGATCACCTTCAGTAAACAGCTACCATCTACGTCATATGGGTCTTCAGCAGTAGCTGACACGAAGTGACTTTCAGAAACGGCTCGGTTTTTGCAACCGGCGCCTGATTCAATGCGACGAAGACCCGGGTTTCTCTACAGAGTGCTTCGGACTGAGGAGGCCCAATTTTACAGGGATTGGAATGCCAGTTTGGACAACACTCATTATTGGTGTGACGAGAACCCGCAGGGGCTATGCGAGCGCAAGCACCAGATAAGACAGTCAGCGAATGTTTTTGTTTGGTTTATGGGTGTTTAGCGTCCCAAAGCGACTCAGGCTATGAGGGCTATAAGTGAAGGGCTCCGGAAGTTTCTGCACCGGGAGTTCTTTAACGTACACTGGAATCGCACAGTACGCGGGCCTCTAGAAGTTCGCCTCTGTCGAAATGTAGCCGCCACGGCATGGATCGAACCCGCGTCTTTCGGGTCAGCAGCCGAGTGCCGTAACCACTGAGGTCCCCCACCCACTCCTTCTTATTGCGCGCATGTTCCGACCAGCGCGGTAAAGAGTCTGTAGATCAACCTCCTTGCTGTAGACGCCCACGCCATGGCTCGCGAAGACGCGCACAGTAAAGCATACCAACACCAAAATATTTGGGATTGACTCGGAGAGCAAAAACGGAAGAGGAATTGGCTTCACGAGCACTCGGGTTGCGAGCTCTGGCCGCTTGGCGTCACGCTCCCTCCTGAGTTTTTTTTTTTTCCATCTGCTGGTCGGAGCGCTCATGGTATAATTTAGGTACGGCTACCTTGTAGCGGACAAGCGAACGACGTAAGGCCGCCTCTCGGCGCAGTGTTTTCTGTGGTCCATCCTTGTTTGCGCGCTGCGGTCATGATACCGAGGCGGTTGATACGTAACGATGACGAAGCCTGCACGGTCCGAACAAAGCTCTTGGAATTTCCGTATAGCATGCAACATCGGCCGACGGGTGGCAATTTGCTGTGCTTTCGCTGATATCGGCAGTATATCTTTGTGCCATAATACAAGTATCCTAACCCGTCTGGGCATACCACTTCATCGTCACCACATGGCTCGCTGCTGTAAAGCAACAAACGCGCATTTTAGGATCAGGGGAGGGAGAACAGAGAAAAGCGGCGGAGTAAGGGTGAGCGGAAAGTTTTGCACAAAGAAAACAGAACTGGAGTGACATATTTTATGGCGAAGTGAATTTAAAAAATGCATTGTCCTAAAGGACTCTCTCTCTCTACTGTTCTGGTTGGCCTTCCTTTACAAGATTTTTCAATAAATCGGTTCCCGGAAGATTGCACCTTAGACGAAAGTTTTCAGCTACACACAGAGCACCCTGCTCAAGAGTTGCAGAAACTTTTCTTAATTTAATTGTCGGTCCTCTTTATATTCATCGCTGGTCAAGTAATATTGTACAAGAAATACCGACACATTATTGATTTCCATTTTCATTTTTTTTTCAATGTCAGACTCAGTTGCAGGCAAGCGCTAATTACTTCCATCTTCTTTTCCTCGATTTCATTCATCTCGTTTGCGCCAAATGAAGCGGCTGAACGCCAAATGGTGGCGCTACCCAATCATGGGCTTCCGTGAAAAGGCTTGCGGTGCTCTGCTTTCAATCTGTTCAGCCGAGGCAGCAATGCTTGCAGTAGCAAAAAAGCTCGCACGAAGCATATCGCCACCACTATGGTGCTTTCCTCCTTGCCGTGACCTAGTTTCTGTTAAAACTGATAGCCTCATATCCGAGCTATGATGCCGCGGCTCCATTCATTTCTCTATTAAACACACATACACGCTAACCCTTACTAAGCATCGTCCGCGAGCATTCCACTCTGCTCGCTATTGCGTTCTCCGGGATGCACGCACGCACACACACGCGCGCGCGCGCGCGCTTCATCAAGCACTTGATAAAGCGCTTACCAAACTGTTTCTGTAGAGAATACTCTGGCTTCGCAGGCAGGCGCATGCGATTTATCTCGGTCCTTATGCGAAGGCAATTAAACACGCGGCCGTAATTAAATCTGAGCCGAGTCGAGCGCTCGCGCGCTGCTAGCACTTGCTTCCTTTTTCGATCGCGCATCTCAATCAACGTGCGGTTGTAACCTCGGAAACAGCGCTGCCTGGCGAGCCCGGGCTCGTTCTTTTATAGACGCGGGTTGGAAAGGAGAGAGAGAGAGAAATGGGGGAGAAACAAAGGCAACTGCGATGACAAAATAGAACGCGTTCTATGCTGGAACGTCGAGAGCTGCAGGCGTATTCGAGAAATTCAATTAGGGAAGTCGTTCTCACGCTGCACGAAAGATCGTCGCATCGTGTTCGCGGTTGGCTTCTGCGGTTTGCTTTGGCTGCGGGCTGCACTCTCGTAGTACTACTTCGTGCAGTGGTTCATTCTCAAGTTCTGCGAACTTCCTTCTCGGCACTATCATTTTCTACGTGTGCCCATCATGAATATTAAGCCAGAAGGCAGCTTAGTCGAGGTAGCCTAAGCACGAGTTGGGCTTCTGTTTGCTCATGGAGGTACGGTGTGGCTTTTCCGTTAGTTTATCAATATAAATGGTCACAATCATCGTCATCATTTGCAGATTATACAAAGAAGTATCATCTTTACCTGGGTTTTTGCATGCCTTCCACTTGCTGAATGTCGTCATTTTTTGTCATCGAATTGTTTTCTCATATCTTCGCTCCCATTTGCAATTCTTAATTTAATTATTTTTTAAAACTTCGGCACGTACTGGTTCATTCAATCAGAAACAAACTTATGCGTAAGACTTGAAGCCACGTGCCATATTTTCCTTGATTTTTTGTTAGTCTGAGACAACTCTCTTTGAACAAATGGACAGGCTCCGTGACTGGAACGAACATATTTCCTAATGGCTTGCGCACATACAGTTTATATATTGTTCTATGGCATGAATTTTTAGCAGACAGGAGGTCATTCTTTATATTTCCTCATTATGACAAAAAAGGTTTCTCTAAATGAGGCTTAGTAGACATCATGATATTACTTTATTTTCTAGCAGCGTCACTTGTCGCCATATATCAGGAAGGTAGGTAAAAAAACCGCCTTCCACAAGTCTAGAGTTCAGTCGTGCTTCGTGCCTATGAACACCTTGGTCCCAGATCAAGGCTGTCCACAAAGTGCGTCGTCCGTAACAAAGAATTAGGAAGAAAAAGAAAAAATTCATAAAAACAATTCATCAAGGTCTATTTGGCTGGATAGCGGTGGGCGGTGCAGTGAAATTTAAACAAAATTTTTCCAAGTACAAATCAATTATCGTGGTCGCCATTGACTTTAAAATAACGCCGTGCAGTTTGATGCGCCTTGTTGTCGAGGATGGGCTTAATAGTGTTACGACGCAACGACGCAGTACCTCATACCATACGCGTTCACATCCCCAGAACCACAATGCATATTTCTGCTGAGACAGCTGGCAGCTGCTGAACGCGTATTTCCACGTAGCGCTAAGGTGCAGATAGAGCTTTCTTCGCACCCGTTTATACAGTACGGCAGATGGTGAGACGCGTCAACAACCATTATAAAAAAGGTCTATAGACAGTCTATAGATTTTTCATAGACTCTGTTGCCTTCCTATAAATATTTTTTGTCTACTCGTAGTGTACACACTTTCTACAGACAAGTCTAATAAAAGTGTATGGCCATAAATATATAGATTGTCGTTAGACTGTCTATAATATTTGTATTACCTATAGACTGTTCTCTAGGGTTAGTCTATAGAGAGTCTATAGACTTTGTAGACAGAAGTATATGGACAGTCTTTAGAGTCTCTAAAGAAGCTTTTGTAAGCGAATAACCTTTTTTGTCTATAGACTGTCAACAATATTTGTATTATCTATAGACTCTTCTCTAGGGTTAGCCTATAGAGAGTATATAGACTTTGTAGACAGAAGTCTATGGACAGTCTTTATAGTCTCTAAAAGAAGTTTTTGTAAGAGAATAACCTTTTTACTTTGAGCACGGTACCCCAAGAAAGGTCTATTATTCAGGCACTCGTTCCTTTGCTCCGTTTATGGCTGGTGTCCTGCTATCAAGATGCAGTAAGAGATACATTTGGAACAGCCTGCCGAGCGCATACGCTTCATTTGTTAGCCGCTTGCTAACAGTAAAATGCACGCGAAACATAAAACAAACGTACTTATTTGCTTTAAAGCCGTTCAAACAAACCAAGATAAAAGAAAGAGTAAAAGGAACAGGCTTCCAACTGGCACGAAAACAGGCAGAAGGCCTTTCTCCTTTAGAAAGGAAAGGGAAGAAAAAGAATGTAGAAAAAGTGAAATTTCTGCGCGACGACATTCATAACTCTAAACATACACACATACACACAAATGGACTGCAGAGAACGAGGTAAAAGGTTCTAATTTTAAGAGAGAGGCAAGCAGCACACAACGCTGCAAGTGAAATTGCCAAAAAAATGACGGACGATATAGCTTGATTAGGTCAAATGCGACTAATAATAATAATAATAATAATAATAATAATAATAATAATAATTGGTTTTGGGGGAAAGGAAATGACGCAGTATCTGACTCATATATCGTTGGACACCTGAGCCGCGCCGTAAGGCAAGGGATAAAGGAGGGAGTGAAAGAAGAAAGGGAGAAAGAGGAGCCTTAGTGGAGGGCTCCGGAATGATTTAGACCACCTGGGGATCTTTAACGTGCACTGACATCGCAAAGCACACGGGCGCCTTAGCGTTTTTCCTCCTTAAAAACGCTGCCACCGCGGCGGGTCGACTCATAAGTGCGGAATTGCTTGTAGGGCTTAGTTTAAATTGATTATTAAGGATTCTGCCTTAAGGGTATGACACGATAGCCTTAAGTATGCGCAGGTGGGAATTCCTAACTTTATATTCCAAAATCGCCGGGAGTCCTCGTACAATTCCTAGCGCAATGGCGCTACGATTAAGTGGTGCGCCACTGCCCTGCAATGGCAGGTGCTGCGACCGGCAGGGGCTTGGGAGACCCAAGTTGCTCTTCCCGAGAAACATCGAGGTCCCATAGAAGGACCGTACAGCAACTGCTAAGTGTATGAGTGGAAGCTCTAGTGCTAGCTCACTATAATAAAAAAGAGCGATAAAAATTAATACATGATTCGCGAATGCGAAATGAAATGAAGAGCAGTAGCTAAGGAGCTTTCGACCATGCTTTGCATGATTATGAACGATGGTGGTTATTAACGATGGTCAGACGGCATATATATATATATATATATGAGTACAGTATTACGACAAAAACAGCGACTGTTCGTTTTAAAGGTTTATTGTGCCAACAGTTTCGAGAATCGTATTCCCTTCGTCAGGGCAGGCTTACAATGAAACAGTTTTGTCAATATAAGGACACAGAGCGAGCGAGGAAATATAGTCTCCGCCCTCAAAGCAAACTTGAGATTGAGGGCAAGGGGCCGTATAATGGACCGCGCAGCAGCTCTCACAGGGGCGGCGGCTGAATAAAGCACAGAAAAACGCAGAGAAAAGAACGGGGAGGTGGAAATAGTAAAGAAGTCGAAAAGACAACGAATTTGAAAAGCGATAGATAGAAAAGGGAATGGAGCGCTAAACACGGCTCTCGGCGCACCGGGAGGCCGCACCCCCCCCCCCCCCCCCCTCTCTGTCTTGAGCCTGCCCTGACGAAGGGAATACCATTCCCGAAACTGTTGGCACAAGAAACCTTTAAGGCAAAATAAACCTTTAAAACGAACAGTCGCGTTTGTACTGGGACACCTATATATATATATATATATATATATATATATATATATATATATATATATATATATATATATATATATATATATATATATATATATATATATACAGAGAGAGAGAGAGAGCAGAACACCAGTATATGGGGTAAACCGACCCGACGACTGCGCGCACGTAGTCCCGTTATGGGGGGGGGGGATCACATTTTGCGTGATGGTGCACCAATTTGATCAGATGGCCGGCGGCTTCTCGAAATCTCGGACAGACTAAAAACGTGTGAATGCGAGTAGTAAGAACTCACGCTCACGCTCTTAAAACGATCTCGCAGTAGACTCGGATGAAAGTAGACGGACTGCCTTTTTTGCAGCCCAGGCTCGTCGCCGATTGAAAGTCATCAGTTCCGATGGCGCCCTCGCAGACTCATACCTCACAAATAAGTGATCGTCCTCGTTGGACGGCTGGCTGGCTGGCATGAAAAATCCCGTGACCGCGCACCACTGAGTTCGGCCGCCTTTCTCGCTGGCGCGTTGATTCCGCCAATGTTCGACTGCACCACCACAGAGGGAGTGCGATGGAATGCGATGCTACGAGCCGATCGCATCGGGGTGCATGTGCTGCCTCGGTGCCGTTAGCGGCGTGTTCGTTGGAGTGTGTCTGGCGCGTTCTTGTGTCGGTAACACGTCCACCACTACGGACCGCTTCCCTCTGGCTGCTCTCCCTCCATTGCGTTCGTTTCCGGCGTGGCGTGCACCCCGTCTCTGGTTTCCACGATTAATTGCCTCGGCCCGACTGAAGATAATCTGTCACTGTGGACGGCCAGGGTTGATGGCAGAATACTCGGCACTGACAGAATAGCGTTCCACCCTTGTAAGTGTGTGGACGACACGTTCGTTCGTGAAGAACTCTGAGCAGAATGCGTTCAGGTTCATAGAGAAAAGCGGCTGAAGAGCCGAAATCGCGGTACACGTGCAGGATTAAGGAGTGTTGTTAAAGGCAGTTAAGGGGACTATCTTATTATTCTTTGCAGACGGAAATTTGTATGAGCAATTTTTGAGATTCTATTCATCCAGAAAATGTTAAAATTTGAAAAATGCAGACCAGGTAGCACCGAAAAACATTTTCTTTTGTATTTTGATGACTTGGCATATGGACACGCATTCTGGATGCTATTCTCAGGTTAGGCTATCCTCGGTCAGTGCCGATTAGTTCATATCAGTCCATGTTTTGTGACTGCGCTGATATTTTGGAAACAGTTAGTTTTATAGGAGAAGGTGCCACGTGTGGCTCATCATCACAACGTTACCCGAAGGTTCCATAATTTGTAACCAACACCTACTATTATTCGGACCGAAAGGTACCAAAGAATCGGGTAACCCTAAAATGTGTGTCAAAGCAAAGCGGTTACTGCTGCAGTCGTAAAGTCGCCGGCATGCCTGCATTTTCGCATTGATTAACGTGGCGTCATTCACCCTCACATAAATGTAAGACCCAGTTTTCCTGATTAAGTGCCTCCTTCATCATCCACGGAAACGAGTCCGCTCATCCTTGCTGTCACCATTTTTTTTTCTCAGCTGCTGCCGGCATTAATCGTGAAATCTCATGCGTACACTCTAATATTTTTTTCTGGCCCTCACAGTGTCAATATATTTGGAGTATTTATTTAAATCCGACCCCCGGCAGTGATCGATCTCCAATCGCCGACTGTGTTGCTTTTTTGTTGCCAAGAGTGTGCACTGTTTTTTTTCTTGTGAGATATCCAGTTAGCGATTAATAATTGCGACCTTTATGCCCTGAGGCAATAAACATCGCTTGAAAAAAAATTGCGCATGTGCAATTGGCACCGGCGGCTACAAAATTAACTAATATCGCAATCACTTATTAATGCATACGTACATCAAACCACAAGCAATATAGGTATAAAAATTTGTCTTTACTTCTTTGTTTTGTATGTGGTGCCTGTTATTTCGTCTTTTAATATTTCACTCTTGCAACTCGGCGCACTTGGCGCCGTTTTCAAATGTTTTTTTTTCTCTGCCTTTTCGAGCAAATTCCCTCTCACCTTTTACCAGTCTGTTAGCACAGTCTACTTGCGACCACTTAGAAGCGCTATCGCCTGCACGTCGCTGGTCTCTGCGATATTTGTGTGGTGTGGAAATAGTATTCACCCATTAACGTCGTAAATTTACGCGATCATTTTTGCGGCGGTGAACGTGAAATAGCAAGAAGCGACGTGCTTAATCGAAGATCTGCCAGCACCAGTTAGAGGGCGAGCACTAGTAACATCTCTGGCTTTAAAATGACGATGCATAGGCATCGGATGTAGCCTATGGGTACCATGACGGAGGGGGGAGGGATTAAGATGTGACTATGATGGTCGCTGCGCAAGGCTTCATTGATCCTATCAACGCTGTGCTTATGGCCTGAGAGATTAGTAGCTGGTCACGACTACTAGCTTGCCAGTGTGCCTGAACAAGAAGGTCGAGTTGTATCTTGCCGGCACGATGGGACGGAAACTTGGAGGCTAGAGAAGAGGCTTGAACTTACGCTCAGGACAACGAATTACGGAAAGCAGTTATAGGAGCAACGTTAAGGGACATGAGGATTCATAGCGCACGGAATACACAGGACACAACACATTCTGTGCGCTATGAATCCTCATGCTGATTACCCACTAGCCCGAACCCTGACCCTTCTAAGTTAAGGGACGAGAAGAGGGCAGATTAGGTCAGGGGGAAAACACGAATTAATTTCTTCGTCCAAACTAGGAAGTGGGCATGAGCATGCGATGCGAAGACATAACCGATAGCTACTAGGGTAACCGAGCGGATTCCAAGAGAAGGAAAGTGTACCAAGTGCGGCATCGTCAGATGAGCAGATGAGATTAGGAAGATTTAGGGTAGAAGGCCACCACAATTGGCAGATGAGAGGGTTGATTACCAGGAAATGGGAGAGGTGTTCGTTCTGTCGTAGATAGAAGTTATGCTGATGATGATAATGAGTAAGAGGAGCAGCGATAGTAGAAACTCCCCGTGCAGGTTCCTTGAATATGAGGCTATCATATGATAAGTCGCAATTTTTGGGGCACACTCTGCGCTGCACTTTTACGGACCGCAAGTAGTAGCTGCGGGCGTTTCGTACGGCCTATCGTGTTCATATTCTAGTTGAAATGCGCTCTAATAGGTGGAAGCAAGTTGTTAAAAAGGAAAATAAAAATTGGTTGTTGGGGAAAAGAAATGGCACATTAACTGTCCCACATATCTCGTTGTACACCCGAACCGCGCCGCAAGGGAAAAGATAGAGGGAGCGAAAGAAGAATGGAAGAACAAGGTACTGTAGTGGAGCTCTCCGGAATAGTTCCGACCACCTGGGGATCTTTAACGTGCACTGACATCGCACAGCACACGGGTGCCTTTGGCGTCTCGGCTCCATCGAAACGCTGCCGCTGCGGTCGGGTTCGAGCTCAGGTACTCTGGCTCAGTAGCCGAGCGCCCTAACCACTGAGCCACCGCAGAGGGTATAGATGTTGTTATCCGAGTAAGTGTGTGCGGCATCATTTTGTGAGGGCCCGAGACATTTGCAATTAGACCGGGTACGCGATCGAAGGATTTGACACGAGGCAACCTCTGCTTGGGTTGACGAGACACACGATCGAGACATAATAATAATTGGTTTTTTGGTGGAAAGGAAATGGCGCAGTATCTGTCTCATATATCGTTGGACACCTGAACCGCGCCGTAAGGGAAGGGTAAAGGAGGGAGTGAAAGAAGAAAGGAAGAGAGAGGTGGCGTAGTGGAGGGCTCCGGAATAATTTCGACCACCTGTGGTTCTTTAACGTGCACTGACATCGCACAGCACACGGGCGCCTTAGCGTTTTTCCTCCATAAAAACGCAGCCGCCGCGGTCGGGTTCGAACCCGGAAACTCCGGATCAGTAGTCGAGTGCCCTAACCACTGAGCCACCGCGGCGGGGCCGTCGAGACAGCAGATCTCGATCTGAACCCAGCGTAATGCATAGCGAAAAAATAAAGCTGTGCACTAATTACTCCGTGCGGCATAGGCTCACACGAAGTAAGATTACGAAAAACGAAGTAATTTAACGAGGGCGAGTTGAAGGACCGAGTGAGGGGGCGCCATTTCTTCGCATCTTTCTTCCTCTAAAAGCACCCCGACACCCCGCCCCGAAACAGATTTCTCCGCTTGGGATAATAAGGATCAAACTTGTGAGAAGGCTTACTGTTTATAATGAGCCGCAGCCACTTAGAGGAAACAGAGCAGCGCCAGGGCCATTGATGGAAAAGAGCTGCGAGGTGTGAGGAGGAAGAATAGGGAAAGGGTGAGTGCAAGACGAAAACGTAAGAAAGAAGCCATTGACTATAACTGCAGGAAACACAGGCAGCTGAGCCAGCAGCGTCCTGAGAAGGGACGACTCTCAAGGAAAGATAATTGTGTCTGCGGCAAATGGTCTGCCCTCGTCGTCTGTGTTGCGTGGTGCGGGTACCCGAGCTAGGCGTCACGCTCTGGTGGAGCGTCACAGAACTTTCCCATTAGCTGCCTCCTTATCCAAACTCCGTCCGTCCAGACGAGGGCGTCGAGACGGCGTGAAGTTGCAACTCGATACGAGTGACACTGGTCGTTAGCCGTGATGAGAAAATACGCGCGTCTGCGGTCGTGCTGCGAGGCAGCGCGTATAGCTGCAAGTGGCTCGACAGCAGCACTGCGTTGTTTTATTGTTGGGATGGATGAAACAGTGCACTGTGTTTACCAAGCCGGCGCCCTCATTCCTCACGTCTTGGGATGGCGTCAAAAACAAAGCCGTATTTTGAATGAGAACCGCGAAGCGCACTAGACAAGGGTTTTGCAAAATGCTTGCTAACTTTTTCGGGACCAGGATCGAATAGACGTGTGATGGACAGATTTTAAACTAGCAGTCTAAATTACAGCGCTTCCTGTATCCTCTCTTCACTGTTCTGCGCGGTTTCAATCGGCAACTTACAGCATTTTGCAAGTCAGCTTTTCCAAACGATCATTTCTGCCACAAAGTCTGGCTTACAGAATGCGTTTAGAACAACTACTCTGCACACAAAATGTGAGAGAGAGGGAGAGAGAAAGGGAGAGTGAGTGAAGAACGGTGCAACATTTTTCCTCCATTGCAATCGTTTGAAACTCATGTAGCTATAATAGCAAGTGACCATTTGCCGCTTACTTAGAGGGAGATGACACCATCGTGCTTTTTTGACACTGCTTCCTGCGCGTTCCTGAAAGCAGGGCCACTACTCACTGTGGGGCTAATTAATTTCCCATACTTTAATGAAACAGCGCAACTGACTTTTTGTCTGCTGCCCGTTGTGTTGTCTTGTCCGTTGGGCATTTTATTCGTTGTGTTCCTTTGCATCGTTTCATCTACGAAAACTTCGTCACTGTCCTCAGTTCACGTGGAATTACGACAATGTCCCAATTTTTAGGGAAAAGGAATGCAAAGGTGCCGTGTGTAAATTTTGCAAATGGGTCCATTGACAACTATCAGCAGATCGCCAACGGCTCAGTATCGTCTGCAAATTAGTTTGCCAAAGATTCGAGCGGAAAAAGTCTTGTGGCTACGGTCGCGTCAGGCGATCTTTTTTAAAGCGTGAAATCGCCATCATCATCATCATGATCACCACCATAATCATCAGTCGGACTACGCCCACTACAGCGCAAAGGCTTCTCCCATGTCTCTCGAACTAACCCTGTCTTTTGCAGCTGCAGCCACCGTATCCCCGCAAACTTCTTAATCCCATCTGCCCACCTAACTTTCTGCCACTCCCTGCTACGCTTGCCTTCTCTCGGAATCAACTCCTTTCCTCTTAAGGACCGGCGGTTATCTTGCCTTCCCATTACAGGTCCTGCCCAAGAACATTTCGTCCTCTTGATTCGACTACGCACATTTTATGGCTATGATCAACCCGCTCGGATCTTAGTATAGATGAAAAACGTACTTTTCTTTAGGAATAGCAATTCTATTGTAATATATATTAGGAAAAAAATTAAGCCTTAGCTTTCTCCTTCTCACTTCAAGAGGTTCTCATTCGAATTCTAAAAGGCAGAAACGCTGCAGGTTCTAAAAGGCAGAAACGACAGCAGAATATTTCTAACGGAAGTGAAATTTATAAGCCCAAAGGACCACTTCCGGAAAAAAAATAGCTGGCTGAAAGTTAGTTTTCGCAACACTACGGAACTTCGGCGAGAAGTACTTGGAGAGAAAAGTTCTTCAGTCAACTCGTTAACTCAAGCAACTGCTCCAACTACGTGGTCTCAATATGTGTACGACGCTGAGAATTGAAAGAGATGGTAAACAGCTTTTAGTTATTTTTACCTGGCGTTGAAACATAGAACCCAACCCTGTCTTACACTAAGCTAAGTGTCACTATAGCAAACAAACTTTCTGTTAAAGCTTTTCACCGTTCCTATTTCCAGTCCGGAAGAATAAGTAAAGCACCACTGCCTTTTTATCTGGGCTGGTTTATATTCAGGGTGAGACAAATCTTAAACAGAGCGCATGAACGAGTAAAAGTACAAAAAAATGTAGGCGAAAATATAATAAAAGGGAACTGTTGGCACAAAAATACCGTGCACGACATGTTGTAGGGGGTTTCAAAAACGACGATTCATGCCCCATAATGTGACGCTCGTCTCATTGCTCGAATTATTAGCTTTTTTGAGAAACTAGTTCATTCCCCATTGTCTATAAAGCATTGCCTATAAAACATTTTCATTCTCAGACCATCGGGCCATGATTCATTCTATGTGGACGGTACTCGTAGTTCCTTTCAGTGAGATGAAAAGATAAACTCGAAGTCAGGGCGAAGAACAAGGGCTAAGAGTCTAAAAATTAACAAGAAGTTGTGCCACCGTCCACTGACTGAAGAAGTTATGCGGTCAAAAAGATGCGAAACATTTTATGCCAATGCTTCAACACAAGTATCGCATATTGTCACCTCCTTTTATTTGCACGTAAACACCCCCCCCCCCCCCCCTCCCAATACACAACGCACTATTTGAAATTGTTCATGGGTTACTTGAGAGTTCAGAGTAATCACATCTACAAATGGTGTGTAGAAAAAAACTAATAGGTTTTTCATTGCGCACAAGAAAGATGCAGCAAAATAGACATGACATTACGCGCAGCAGTTTACGGCTCTTTAACCGAGATCTGATTTTCGACGAGTCTCATTTAAGCGGCCTTGTAACACTTCAAAAGTATGAAATGGGAGTACTGTAGTGGAGCGAATTAAAATATGCATTTTTACGCCTTCTGACAAATGCTTTAACAGCTGCACTATCGCCACACGCAGCTGAGGCTCCTCAAAGACAAATGTACACGGTCGGTCAAAAGTTTCCAAGCCACATGGTTTGCATTTGTGCAGTACAGTCAGGCAGTTACAACTCCGAAGCTCAAAATATCTGTAGAGGGTAGAATTATCATTTTAACCTCTAAAAATTTTGATAGATTTATCGGCATCATAAGTGCCAGGATACCCCTACGCAAAGCAGACCATGTGGCCTCGGAAATTTTGACCAACCCTTTACCTTAAGAACCCCGAGCGGAAAGGTTTAGTGGAGAGCTCGGAATAAAATTCGACCTCACGTTTTCTGTTACGGCATCAACACCTAAGCGCACGATGGTGACCTTATTTCTGACTACAACAAAATCCAGGATTTTTGGACATCAATTTTAATTGTCAGGCAACTGTAGAGAATTGTAGGGCACTGTTATAGATATTTTGAAGGTAATGGTCTATTCCTCGGATGCATAGCAAAATCCATGCTTTAATATTTGTCTGTCGATCCCACCGAGGAGTTACAATTGTCATAAAAGACCAATGGGGAACGTTTTTGACGAGAGCAAAAACGTTAAGCACGAAAATGCAAGCCTGCCGAGGGGAGCTCTGTGGCGCTATTGATTATTATAGTGGAATCTAACTGTAGAGGGTGTTTCGCCTAACACTGTACACAATTTTTAAAAGTAGCTTTTTGTGTTAGAAGAGTGCTTTTTTCGGCATAGCCATTGTCAGCAGTGTGTTATATCAGAATACTGCTAACATGTGTGAACTAGCAGGCTGGTTAACCAATACTGAATAATTAACTTTTTAACTATTGCTGTTGTACTCCTTAATTAGTCAGAGCCGTGTAGCCCACCGTAAGTACTATCCATATCAGGTTTCAGAATTTTGAAAACGCTGCCACTATCGGCGCTGTGTCCAAACTTATTCTGGCTACATAGCGCCAAAATACATACGCTTTAGACAAGCTTGCATTCATAGGAACTTCTCCAGAGCAAGTAACTTGGCAAAATATCCAATATTTGTTGAGCCACAGCGCCGAAGATAACTGCCTTCTCAAAATTCTAAAATCTGACATGGATATTACTTACGATGGACTACGCGCCTCTCAATATTTAGGTACAATAGTATGAATATGTAAAAGTTAACTATTCAATATTAGTTAACCAGTCTGCTAGTTGCACATCTTTGCTGAATTCTTATGTACTACGCAGGAGACAATGCTATGCCGAAAAAGAGCTCTTCTAAATCAAAAGCCTATTTTTAAAGATTATGAAAAGGTTTAGCTGAAACCCTCTGTATATAAAAAAATGGCGCTCATAAACAACTTTTCTTTGAAAGATGCGTTTGTCCAGATTTTTTCCGTGTGGGAAATGCGGAATGCGCAGCGCATTATAGTGCATTACCAACAACAACGACGTATTACGTATTTTGTGAATAAATGTATCAGCACAAAAGCTAAGCACATATTCTAAATGGTGGCTGCGCAGAGAGAGTACCATTAGTTGCAAAAATGTACAAGAACATAATGCAGCTGCCTAATAGCCATGATTTCTATTACCTGCAGAAAATGAAGTGAATAAGAAGCCTGCTGCACCTAATATTTAATGATATCTTTGTACTAAGAATAAAAAGACCGGAATATGGACGTTTTGTGCCAAAAATGTATGCTTTTATTTTCCGATTTAACAATTTTCTTTTTAGTCTCTCTGTCGCTTTATTTTCTCACCCACATAACGATAGTTTTCTGCGCAAAAAGTTTTTCCAGTGCCATCTATATACCGCACACCTGTGCAGGCCATTTTTACTCACACCTTTCCATCTAGAACTGTTCACTGGCGTAGAAGCTGGAACTCAAGATATGTAAAATCAGTTGATGATCTAACATAACTACTACATAACTAGTTGGACCGTCACCAGCTCGTTGGACATTGTTACTTTGTGTGCTGTCATTGGTCGCAGGCCCCGTGCGTCGACCCATGACCGAACCGTTCGTTTGCGCTCACCTTTTCGTTTACATTTGGCGCGCAATATACTTGCTTGCTTCCTAAACGCTGCATAGTTTTAGCGGGGCCTTGTCTAGTAGGTTCTTCTGACGCTGGTGGCAAAGACGCTGCCGACGTCTTTGAAAACGGTTCAGGGAATTAACTTCCCTCGTAACCAGCTTTGCCGCCTTTAGTGCGAGGAACGTGGCCATAGAACGCATATAAATTAGTTTACTTTGCTCGGCCATACACGGCCGAGTACGCCTTAATTAGTGAAATTAATCCAGTCTTCGAAGATGTTCTTTCTTTCTTTCTTCCTTTCTTTCTTTCTTTCTTTCTTTCTTTCTTTCTTTCTTTCTTTCTTTCTTTCTTTCTTTCTTTCTTTCTTTCTTTCTTTCTTTCTTTCTTTCTTTCTTTCTTTCTTTCTTTCTTTCTTTCTTTCTTTCGTCCGTTAATAATAATAATAATTGGTTTTGGGGGGAAAGGAAATGGCGCAGTATCTGTCTCATATATCTTTGGACACCTGAACCGCGCCGGAAGGGAAGAGATAAAGGAGGGAGTGAAAGAAGAAAGGAAGAAGACGTGCCGTAGTGGAGGTCTCCGGAATAATTTCGACCACCTGGGGATCTTTAACGTGCACTGACATCGCACAGCACACGGGCGCCTTAGCGTTTTTCCTCCATAAAAACGCAGCCGCCGCAGTCGGGTTCGAACCCGGGAGCTCCGGATCAGTAGTCGAGCGCCCTAACCACTGAGCCACCGCGGCGGGGCATTTCGTCCGCTCCCGTCGCCGTTTTGCAGACACTCGGGTTTCCTCATGGGCCTGCAGATTTCTGCCTAAATCGGTAGCCAAACGATTTTTGTGGGCTAGTGTGCGTTTCTGCAGGATACTTCCCGTGGCTCTTCATTGCATGAAAACAAAACTTCCTCTGTAATTTGCACGCTGCGAGGATGGTTCTAAGACCGCGGTTTAGGCTCAGATAACTTGGCCATGTTCTGCAGCCAGGAAAGGAAACCGGGCGTACCAAGCACCTCAATATAAGAGGATCCTTAGTAAAGCTCCATTGACGGTTTGGTTTATGAGACTGATCAAATATGTACCCGTAGAGAAGTTCTTGTGGCCTTAATGTTTTATTTCCTTTCATGCCCCTTGAATCAGTTGCACACGGATGGAAATTGATGAAGACGAAGACAACCAAAGCGCAGCGCAAGAGACTGGCAACTCAATACGCGGAATGTTCGTCTGCGGCGATGACGTAGTATTCTAAAACAGCGGCCCTGCTAGCGTAGTGCTCGCTTGAACCAGGCCTTGAGCCGAAACTGAAACTGAAACTGAGTGAACACCGAAGCACGAGTGCACCTAATTCGCATTCCGTCTAACCACAGCGCCCGTGTGCTGTGCGATGTCAGTGCACGTTAAAGATCCCCAGGTGGTCGAAATTATTCCGCAGCCCTCCACTACGGCACCTCTCACTTCCTTTCTTCTTTCACTCCTTCCTTTATTCCTTCCCTTACAGATACTGCGCCATTTCCTTTCCCCCCCAAACCAATTATTATTATTATTATTATTATTATTATTATTATTATTATTATTATTATTATTATTATTATTATTATTATTATTATTATTAACCACGTTAAATCATCCGTCATTTCTTCCCCTCCTGGAGCCAAATCAGACTCTGGCTTTGTTGTATCACAGATATGCGTCGCAAAAGTTCCTCCTTTCATGGCTGCGAGTGAGTTATGAGGCCTGCTTCGCAGGACCGCTGTGTACTATACTTCAGCGCACTCCGACACGAAAAAGCTTTCTCGGAGTTTCCGCTCTCTATCGTCAGAAACTTGAACTCGGCCTTCCAAGCTCCTTTTCAGTAGTCGAAGATACTTTAGAAACTAGCGAAGCATTCAGAGTGACAGCAAGAGACAGGCAGAGCTATCTTTATCTCGCCAGCGATGTCATTACTGTAAGCCCAGCCCATCTTGTCCGCCCTATGCACTTCGATTCTGCCGCGCTTTATAGGTGCCTTTTCGACGTCAACCCAAGTCGGGAGGCCGGCCGCGGCGGCTGAATTTCGATGGAGGCGAAATTCTAGAGGCCCGTGTACTGTGTGATGTCAGTGCACGTTAAAGGACCCCAGGTGGTCGACATTTTCGGAGCCCTTCACTAAGGCGTCCCTCTTATCCTGAGCCGCTTTGGGACGGTGAGCCCCCATAACCCAACCTAACCCAACCCAAATCGGGAGAAGACACGACAACCACCGTCTTTGGACATAAAGCGCTGGACATAAAGGACATTTGGACCAAAAAGGAGTCCTGACAGAATGAAACAGTGGGTAAAGTTGTCCCTTCGTTCGCACCCTCACCTGAAGAGCGTCTCTTGTTGCCACATCACTGCATTTTTTTCTTACTTTACTTCTTCTTGCTTCACAGCCTTTCCGGATCTCCCTCAGATCCCATTTCCTTCGGCTGCTAATTGTGCCCTCCAATCAGGGGACGGCGATGAAGAACGACGCAGTCAGCACGCGCACAGCGCGCGTCGGGCTAGAACAGCTCCCATTCCAGCTTCCATCAGGCCCGGGTTTTCTGCGGCTCTGGCCTTCCACCGCGGCATCTTCTTCGTCCCTAGCGTCCCTAGCGTGCTTCCCCGCTGCCAGCGTGGGCGGCAGTTGTGCTGGTGGCGTCCTCCTAATGGACTATTCTGGTACAGGGCGAGGGATTAAGACCTTCAGAGGCGAAGGAGGACCGCGGTGCAGCTAAGCTATTCGAGACAGGCTGAGACCGTTCAATCCATCCAGAGCGTCCGCCGGCTCCTTGGGCTAGTTACGCTCGCTTTCTCGCTCGTCGGATTGTTTGGATTCGTGCCAAGGTTGTCCTTATGTCCGACCAGCTCTTCAAGAAGTTTACTCGCGTCTAGAGAGCGTCGAGCTAAAGACGGCAGGCGACGAGCGGTCGTCGATGTTGTCGCATTTTCCCTCTTCCGCTAATGCGGGAGCCGCCACATGGATTATCTTCCTCCCGCGGTACTGCTTACCACGCGTTCGATGTCTAATGCGTGCTCTTCAGATACGCACCGTATGCGCTTGAGAATATTGTTTTTCTGGCGCAAATTGGGTATTATGTTCTAGGACTGTATGTTACATTTTACTTGTGATGCTCGAGCTTAGTGCCATTCTGCACCTTTTCCTAGTATGTAGTTCAAGCTAAATCTTATCAATACATCCATCATAATAAGAATTGGTTTTTGGGGAAAGGAAATGGCGCAGTATCCGTCTCATATATTGTTGGACACCTGAACCGCGCTCGCAGCCGCCGCGGTGGGGTTCGAACCCGGGAACTCCGGATCAGTGGTTATGGCGCTCGATTACTGATCCGGAGTTCCCGGTTTCGAACCCGACCGCGGCGGCTGCGTTTTTATGGAGGAAAAACACTAAGGCGCCCGTGGGCTGCGCGATGTCAGTGCACGTTAAAGATCCCCAGGTGGTCGAAATTATTCCGGAGCCCTCCACTACGGCACCTCTTTATTCCTTTCTTCTTTCACTCCCTCCTTTATCCCTTCCCTTACGGCGCGGTTCAGGTGTCCAAAGATATATGAGACAGATACTGTGCCATTTCCTTTCCCCTTAAAACCAATTATAATTATCAACCGTAAGGGAAGGGATAAATGAGGGAGTGAAAGAAGAAAGGAAGAAAGAGTTGGCGTAGTGGAGGGCTCCAGAATAATTTCGACCACCTGGGGATCTTTAACGTGCACTGACATCGCACAGCACACTGGCACCTTTTGTGTTTCGCCTGCATCGAAAAGCTGCCGCCACAGTCGGGTTCGAACCCGGGAACTCCGGATCAGTAGTCGAGCACCCTAACCGCTGAGCCACCGCGGCGGGTATACATCCATCATAGCAACTTTTCGGGCCCGTTGTCCCTGCTCTTATTCTAAGTACCACCTTGAACTTTTCTAAAGTCCTGCTCATCCGTTCATTGGCTTCTTGTGAAAGCTTATCTCGGAGGCAAATACACAAGGTCCCGGAAATCTAGGCAAGCGCACATCAGCCGCATAAACAGCCGCAGCAATCTCCACGCTCTCTTGCGCGCGGACAACAGTCTCAAAGTAACCGCGGAGCACAATGCTTCGCTGGCCGCTGGATTTGAACAAAAGCCCCGAGCGGAGCCGTTTTCTCGGGCCTGTCTTCCCCATTTAAAGTTCACCCGTGCGAGGTGACTCAAGACTGGTATAAGAGTCAGGACAGAAGCGATGAGACAGTAAAGTTCAGCGAGCAACGTTCTCCGAATTGAGACCCGCATTTCTGTGAGACCGCCGGTAAAGTTGTTCAGAAACTGAGTGCGAGAAACTAGAGGCCGACTTCTTTCCTGCGCAGTTACAGGGCGCGCGAACGAAGAAGGAACATTGTGGAAAATACAATGATGTGTACCCTCATTCAGAATGTTACTCCTCTCACCGGACTGTCTTTGACCGCGAGAGCCGCCTGGTAACTTGTTCTTTCAGAAACTTGAACTTTAACCTTCATCTTGCGGGCCGCTTTGAATGGGAGGCCTTTCTTCTGGCCCGGCAGACTGCGCACAGCTCTGGTTGCTCACGCGCAAAGAGTGGTTTTGTGGGTTCTGTTGCAGGTGCGTGTTTCTGTGTGCTTGTTTGTTTGTACTTGTGTGCCTCACTTGCCTAGCGAGGCTACTGCGCTACTAGTTTAAGAAACCCTTGCGATATAAAAACCCTTCGCTCTCTTCCCGGGTCTTCGGGGCCAGAGGACCGAGGCATGCGCCGGTGCAGAACGAGAGTTGTCCATCGCGCGATTCTTTACTACTGACAACGACTGAGCATTGCTGGGCCCGGTTTTAAACTGCCCTTGTGGAAAATGGGGTGGAGAAAGCGTGGTTCGCTTTTCAGGCCTTCTCCTGGGCTAACGTCTGAATGAACTCTCACTGGGCTAGTGATTCGCATCCTGGATTGTGATACGGTTTCTTGTAATTTTAACCGCCGCACAGGAAGGGCTGTCGCCCATCCCGATCAGGAAAACGTATTGATTTGCGAAGGCGCTGTAATGTTGCCTTACGACGCGCTATGTGAAATGGAAGACGGAGGCGCAGTCCAGGGTCCAATGCCCCGAGGCGACGGTTGCAGAACTCTCCCGTGTTCCACGCTGAAAGAGTGGGCTCCAGCCTCAAAGAACGAAGCCCACACGCTGCGTCAGCTCACGTTACAGGTTTGGTTTGGTTTGGTTTAAGGGGGGTTAACGTCCCAAAGCGACTGAGGCTATGAGAGACGCCGTAGTGAAGGGCCCCAGAAATTTCGACCACCTGGGGCTCTTTAACGTGAACTGACATCGCACAGTACACGGGACTCTAGAATTTCGCCTCTATCGAAATTGAACCGCCGCGGCCAGGATGGAACCCGCGCCTTTCGGGCCAGCAGCCGAGCGCCATGACCACTCAGCCACCGCGGCGGCAGCTCACGTTACAAGGATATTGACAGCAATTCCTTCGTTGTGGGCAGAACGGGCAGCTTCGTCTGCCTGGTGATTTTAATTAATACCGCGGTGTCTGGCAGCCACTGGAAAATTGCCATTTCCTTACAATGTGTCCGCGAAGAGACAATTATCTCCTGTGTGGGTGCCCTGTCTTTGTGAACGGAAGGCGTAAGCTGTGTTGTGCTCTGGACCGCCTTGATCCTCATGGACAAGATCCGCGGTCCGTGGCCACAACAGTTGACTGCATGCCATCAAGGCTTACAATTCATTGTTTTGTTTTTTTACGAACGACAGCCTTGATTGACAGAATATGACTGTTTTACCGTTCCGTCTCTCTTGCCTTTTTAATTCATTTATTCCCTTCCCCAGTGCAGCGTAGCCAACCGGAAGCCTTTCTGGTTAACATCCTTGCCTCTCCCCCCTATTTTTTTCTGTCTAAACGGCCGCAGCACAAGAATGGTAACGAAGGCAGAGAGAAGTGAATTGGAGAGGTAAATCTCACCCAGACCTATCACTCTCCCACGAGGGGAAGAGAATGAGACATCTGGTCACATACACGGATCGACAGAACACGAAAAAATTCACCACACGTCTGCCGTTGTGGTAATACTACTTTCAGCCATAGCCTGAATGGTGCGAAATGCCGATGCGAGAGGCTTATTAATTCATCCATCTGATCGATATGGATGTAACTCAAGTACGGCCCGAGTGACGTCACTGTGTTTGTTTTCAGTGATTGACACCCCGGCTTCCCGCGCGAAGTTCGTTCTCATGACGTCATGAGTGGCGTCACTCTATTTTGACTAATCAGAGCGACTCATTCTGCCTGGCGTTTTACGCCGACCATACCAACGCCGCATAATTGGGCGACGTGACATTAACAGCTGTCGCTGTGAAAAGCCTAAAATCTTGGCGTCAAAGCTACCTGCACTAAGCCACACCTTAAACTTTGATGAAGATACGAGGTTTGGGGTCCCATATCATTCGAAACTTAGCCAGACTGCGAAGCTTCCGATTACCTGTACCTCATAAGCTCTCTTCGCATTGTGAAACAAAGGAACGTAGCTTAACGTCGATTTCTACAATCCGAATCGTCTTTTGTGCGTTTATTTAGCCTTTTACATCGCCGCAAAGCATGGTAACATTCTGTTTTTGATGTTCTTTGTTCAAATTCGTCGACATGATGGCTTATTACTTTGCTTTCAAGCAAGATGCGACTAGATTTCTTTGGAATAATTGAATTCACGCCAACTGACTCCGCGTTATTTGAGATTGTCGCAGGTGTTGTGGGCCTCTTATTTCAAAAGTTTATTATTACCTTCAAACTGTCCGCGGCCGATAGTGACGGCATTCTGGACTTCGACGACCATAAAGCGCACTTGCTAAGTTAAATTTGATCTCATGAGTTTTACTCAAGCAGTCTTGAAATTTAACCCAAATCTCCCTGCTTGCCTTCTACACTGCCTGCAACGACCTCACAATATTACCGGAGCCAATAGGGATTGCAAAAAGAACTTGACGCTGGGGAGGCTACCGCACCAACAGCTCACCACATCGTATGATTTGTTGCTTTGTTGTTTCCCTGTGGAGGACGAAAGGACCCGGCTAAATTCAGCGTCTTGTAACGATTACGCAACTGGCTGTAAGTTACGAAAACACGAGGAATTCTACATATTTCTTTCCTGCAGCACCAGTGTAACGGAAGTCTTGCCTCTGATGCAAGTTAGGCCTTCTGGCCTTTACCTCACTTGGATTACGGCAGCTTCTACGTATAAAAGAAAATTGCATGGACGCCGAAATTAAGGCGCATGCCATGCTTCCTCCACTAAACTTGCACAAGACAAACCGTGGCACTCCTTCGTAGTGATAGGCTTGCATATATCCGAGTTTCCTTCCTCAGCTTGGTTGCACGCATCGTGCAAGAAAACTTAATTAAACCGGCTGGATTAGGAGCAAAGAGAGATGCCCCAGCAGGAGTTCCAAGAACTGCCGCCCTCTCGAGAACGGCATCCAAAAGTAGCGCTGAAGCAATCTCTGCAACTGGTGCACTCTGTGTTCTGTCTTGCATCGCCTAGTACGAGCATGCGCTGAAAGGATTGAAATGAGTAAAAGTTAAGCTGAAGCTGGAGAAGATTGCGGCAACTGGGGAAGAATTAATTAGTTACTAATGGTACTACTTACTTAACCGGCGCACACTTCAGCTTCCACTTGTTCAGCCATGCTGAAGGCGTCTGTTCTTTTCCTTTTCTTGCGCAGGAGAGAAACAGGGGGGGGGGGGGGGGGGGGGCATATTTAAGCGCCATAGGAATCGCGTCGCGTATCTGCATTCTTTAGCGTTCTACTTTCCTTGTTGTTCTGGTTCTTGCACTTCTAAAGTCTGCGCTGTTGTTTGGGCACACGGCTACACAGGTTGCGGCAACGTACTGGCGAGCACATTTGCATTAGCATGTGGAGAAAAGAAAAGACTTAAGCTAGAGTGATGGATAAAGGTACGCCATGGTGTCTTGCTCTACTGTTTCTATTTTCCAGGGCCCCAGAAAAAAAAGAAAGCAGTGAATATAAATGTGAACTCGCATGTATACGCAACTGCTCGTGCTCGGAGGAACAAATAATGTTATACGAGTATTTGTTTTTTTTCTATTCTTTGCATCTCTCCAGTTTCTGATGGATGACGCCGTGTACGAGACTGCGCAGGTTGCTTTCGTCTTACCCTCAGTGGTAACTCGTGTGCGGGACACCGCTTTCCCCGCTGCATTATGATTACTGCCTCAGCAGCACAGCTTGATTCGCGCGTTGTTTCTCTTGGCTGTTTTCCCGCCTGAAAACTTCTTACACACTCGTATTCTCCCCTTCTATATGCGTCGCCGTGAGCGACGCGGCTGAGAACGAACAGCGAGAGAAAAAAAAAAACGACCGATGAAAACAGATTAGAAAGTTGGCATCTCCTACTTGCAGGGGCAAAATGCTGCCCCAGAAAGCCGACATGTTTCGCCCCGTTATTCGCGCTGCTGCGTCCCACCGATCGTTCAAGCCTTCGTATCGCGAGCTGCGTAGTGAGAAATACCAGAGAAAGCGGCTGCCGTTGTCCCGTTGCTGACGGCGACAGGGCATGCAGATGTTATTGCGCACGGCGACAATGCATGCAGTTGTTTTCGCGCAGTGTTACTGCGCAATGTTGTTATGCACTCGGGACAGGAGACAAGAGCAACGAGAGAGCTGAGCTTGCACGTAATGTCATATACTTTCGCGCAGCAGTTTCCCTTTGCGCTGCCGATGGCGCTCGGTGACAGTCTTGCATGGACTGCAGCAACAATCAGCCTCGGTACAGCTTCAAAGTTTCCTCCCGTAGCGTGCGCGGGAATAAGCAAGCTCGCTCCGAACGAAGGCTTGCGACAACTTCTATTGACAAACCAGCATGAACACGATTTTATTTTTTGCAGCATCTCGACGTTGCGCCTGCTTTCATTCAGTGCTTCTCGTGTGGTAACTCTCAAATAGTGCGAAACATGGCAGCTGCGTTTTTGTTATGTTTTGCTTTGTTTGGTTTATGGTTTTTAGGGGTTTAACGTCTCAAAGCGACTCAGGCTGTGAGAAATGCTGTAGTGAAGGGCTCCAGAAATTTCGACCACCTGGGGTTCTTTAACGTGCACTGACATCGCACAGTACACGAGCCTCTAGAATTTCGCCTCCATCGACATTCGACTTCCGCGGCCTAGACCGAACCCGCGTCTTTCGGGTCAGCAACCGAGTGCCATAAGCACTCAGCCACCGCGGCGGCTCAACCACGACTACTCTTCGTCAAGTTATGTATACAGACTTTAGCCCAGGTGTTTAAAACTATCCAATAATTTTTTTTTCATCTGATGTGGAGTGAGCTCATTCAGTCAAACAGTTTCTGAGTAGGCGGAATCGGCACTTTCCAAGTTGCCTTGCTGTTTTAATCGTCCCAAGTCCAGCTTTCCTGGGCAAAAGTTTCGAAAAATGAAAAATTGTAAGACACTGTTATGAAAATATTGAACGTAGTGGTCTATTACTCTGATATTTAGCTAAATATCTCTTTTAAAGCGTTTCCAGGGATCGCATCGAACAGTTAAGACTGCCATAGAAAACCAATGGGGAACGCCTTTGTTAGCAAAAACGTGAATAGAAAAAAAAACACAAGGCTGCCGTCAGGTGATCTGCGGATATATTGATCGTTAAAGTGAAATATTACATTATATGAAAAAAAATTGCGTTCATAAACGGTTTCCCGCTCAAAAATCATTTTGTCCAGAATGGCTGGGTATGTGACGGCGCGTGCCAAAGCAACGGATCGCAGCCGGTTTACTCTGTTCTGTGAAGCGTGGGGAACCAAATGCCATTCGGCCGCCTGGCTTGTTTGCTGCCGGCAGAGGGAGCGTCGCATCGCGATTCGCAGGATGTTTCCCTCCCCCCACCCCCCCACCCCTACACACCCCTAAGCACTCCATCCCCCCCTCCCCGACTCCCTGCCCAAACGCAATGGTGCAGCTGTAGACCTCCTAACGAGGCAGGCCTTTCGTTTCGCCGCATTAGTTGACCGTTATACACGCCCGTGGATAAATGAGGAGCCGGAAGAGATGGTACGACTGTGCTAGGGGAATCGTACGTGAGCCCTTTACTCGATGGAGGTCGACCGTTAAGGGCCACGGCTGGCACCTGAAATTCGGATCACGTGTTTGAGAGTCTGAACGATTTCGATTAGGACTCGCTTAGCCTTATCCCTTCTGTCCAGAGCGTGCAGGGTTGGCTTCCTTTCCTCCCGCTTTCGGCGCAAAAAGGGAATAGCCACGTTTGGGGTTTGAGGGATTTGAGGTTCGAGGGCTAATACCGTATTGAAAGGAGTTCCTCCCTGTGAACTCTTCTCCGCGCGTGTGATTACTGATGATAGTGAGAGAAGTGTGAATGGCAGCTGAGTGGCACCCTTAGTGTTCACGCGCGGTTAGTGTTCACATTTATGCACGTAAGCTTCACGACGCATTACACAAAAAATCGTCGTAATACTTATGCTCTATGCAGTGGGAACCACAATACACCCTGGATATGCTGATAAATAAGAATGCGTCGTATATACCGGGTGATTTTATTTATCTGTATATGTTTTTTCTTTAAAAAAGCAGTGAACAATCGATGTCCTACAAATTTTTTTGACAGTCTATAGACTGTCCATGGTCCTTTGTCTAAGTCTATAGACATTCTGTAGACTAATTCTATAGACTAGTCTATAGGCAAAGGAAATCCTGTAGGCAGTTTATAGGCAATGTAAAAAAT
This sequence comes from Amblyomma americanum, assembly GCF_052857255.1. NCBI lineage: Eukaryota > Metazoa > Arthropoda > Arachnida > Ixodida > Ixodidae > Amblyomma > Amblyomma americanum. Next base: position 193,290,213 of record NC_135501.1, on the reverse strand, counting down.
ATGGCGATACACTTCTGTAGACTTCTCTATACAGTATATAAACTATGAATAGACAAAAGGAAGATGGCTGGGAAGGCAACAGAGCCTATAAGAATTCTACACACAGTCAATAGAGCATTTTTATAAGGGTGGTGCGACTGTGCAGGTGGATCTTTGCGCCCTGGCGGACATTGTATTCGTTGTAGCAGCTAGTTATAAGACTGTTAGTTAAATATTATTAACTAATTACCTTTTTAATGTTTGCATGTTTTAAGGCACGGTTCTATACAGTGGGATTGGAAGCATCAAGCATCGCAGGCGAGCCCAGTTTTCCTATTATTGAAATCGACGTCATGATTCGGGATATGAAACTTAGAATTGTGAGCTCAAAACAAACCGATTCCGAAATTGTACATGAACAAAGCAGATTTTGTGCACATATTACAAATGTACAAATCGCACCTGTAATTGCGACATATTACACTAAGAAAGTCTAGCTGCCTCGTCTGTTCTTTTAAAGAAACTGGGTTCAGGGTTTGGTCCCTTAAACGGCTCTCTCCGTAAAAAAAAATGGTGGTGGTTTAGCACTAGGCAAGCCTGGAGTGACGCGATAACTAAAGCTGGCCGGATGAAACTTGCTCAGCTGAATTGCAAAATCAGTCTTTCGCCGCTACGTTCCGCTCGGCGTTCCTTCTTCATCTTAGCCCCACTTGACACGGCGCATGCGCACAGCTGTTGCAGCTCAGTATCGCCGGCGCGCCGCGCCGCCATCAACAACAGCTGCTCGACCCCACGTGGCTGGTCACGCGACCAGCCTCGTGACGAACCACGTGATCAGCCACGGCGCCGCGCCGCCCGCAGCTGCTCCTAACCACGTGACCAACCACGTGACAGTGTGGCGGCGCAGCCACGGGGTGGCGGTGCAGCCACAGGGCGGCGGCGCAGCTACGCTGAAGGCTCAAAATGATTCCGTAATGTAGCTATAACTACAAAAAATAACAAACACTTTATGATGTCTAGGAATTCAAAAGAGCGCGAATTAGCAGCGTGCAAATTACTGACGCTACGTAACTGTATAGCAGCGGATGGCGCCTTTCGCATTCGGAGGATTAGAAGAAACACTCGCAACAGACCTCTGCGTCTCGTTCACGACCAGCGCAGCCTAGTTGCTATCGCTTCGTAGAAAACAAAGTTCGTTGCAGACGGCAATTCACTGCAACTTTCACTAGGAGGCGGCCGCGCAGAGCTGATTTTGTTTCTCAGGAGAGTCTCTGCCAGGCTTTTGGCGCGTTCCGCAGCAGGCGAGATTCGCTGGCGAACTTGTTTCGGTTGCGCAGTACGTGAACGCAGAGCGACGTCGCCGCCGCTGCCGGGCGGCTTGGCCTGCGCCGACTTTGCTGACTCCAATTCAGACTTCCTCGTGCAGGCAAACTCTAGCAAATTGGATTTGGGAACAAAACTTTGTCTCGACTGCGCGCTTAGCAGAAAGTCTGGCGCCTTCACATCAGCAGCGCGAGCGGCGGCAATTCCGCTAATCTTAGTGCGGAAAGCAGTGTGCTTATTTATACTCCTTCATTTACTTCCTCGGGAAAGCGCTGGAGTCCGCCGGGACTCCTGCACAACAGGGTGTGCGGAGAACACACTTAAAACGGTGCAGCATTCCGGAGGGTACGGTTGGCGCTAACTAAATCCGCGCACAAATGATAAAAACTGTTGGAATGGCAAAGCGTTTCGTGAGCTACCAACGTCTTAGCTAATTTACTGGCTGGTACGCGCGAATTGGCTAGCAGTGCATGGCCGTCGGACAGTCACGGGCAGTTCATGTGAGAAAAACGGCATAGTGGACTCGACGTCATCTTGTCCGACGCCGTTTCTAAGTTCCGTTCCACAGCACGCTTCTAACCAGAGGGAGTAAAGCGTCGACGAATAAGACAGGGCGCGGACTGCCTGTTCAAGTCGATGCTTAGAACCACCCAGTGTCGCGTGCGGTTGTTACGGAGGTTTGGATCAAGCCTAAGCTCGCTCCTGTTCTCAACACGTGATCGCACGGGCGTCCCTGTTACTAGCACGGTAAGTTTGCGCCAGCATGCGGGGGCGACAACTTTCTCCCAAGTGCTTGCTCCAGCGCTAAGTAGACGTTGACAGGCTCGTACCGTAAAGGAGCGCTAGGGTTTTGTCTGTGTCGGGCTAATTGCCAGCGACAGCTTGGGAGCTGAAGTTGGGAGCACTTTGGCGGCTCCTAGCTGTCTTTCTAAGCCAGCGTAGAGCTTGCCTTACAATATGAAAGGACGCTTCGTGTTGCTGGAGCAGGGGATTAGCTTTGCGGGGATGTCTCAGTCAGGGTTAGTTATGCAAACAAACTGAATAAACACATATCCCGATTAAATTACCGAGGATAATTATCTACTGGAGTAAAATTGGGGAAGAACTTCTGGAAGCTCTGGCGTAAAAGTTGTGCACGCGTATAATTATTTGAAGCATTCTTTTCATGGTGCAATACTGGCACTTGGTGTAACAAGCAATCAAAATAAAGTGAACTACTTTAAACGTGCTATGTGACTGCGCACAACAAACTATGTGACTGCGCACCAAGCTGGTAATGAAACTTCGACAGCTTTTAGAAAGTTGACATTGCGTCCGAGGAAGGTGTAGAGGTGAAAAAGTACATATAGTCTTCATACGCAGGAGTGTCACCGGAAAAAAAGAAGTAATTAAATTGTCTATTATAAAACATGAGCCTGGTGCATATATGTGTCTCTTAATAATTTTTTTGTGCGTGTGATTTACCTGCGCAACAAGTTACTCCCATAGAATCCAGCTAGCTTCCTGTTTGGGATTGCTGACGCAAACTTTCTTCTACATTGAATGTTTGGAAATTAAAAAAAAACAATACGCAGGGAAAGGGTTCTAATAGTGAGCGAAGCATGAGCCTTCGAAATAAGCCCGAACTGCTGTGTAAAAGAAAATGACAAGGGAACTCACAAAGAGCTTGCTCACAACTTTGCCAGCCGGATTGTGCGTAAACTGTCTACCATGGCAGGCGGCAGTTAAATTAATGATTAGAAGCGAGAGGCTGCTCGGTAAGAACAACCTTGGTCTCACAAGCCCCACCAGTGGCTGTGTTCGAAACTGCCACCGGCCGGGTTAGTGCGGTATCGCTTAACCGCTGCATCACTACGCCATGAGTGGTGACTCCCAGCGATCTATGAATGTAATGTAGGGAATGACTAATTCCGCTTATATGGCATGTAGGAGAACCTAAGTGACAGATAAGCAGTATTTGCGAGGCAGGGATCTCCAATGCTATGACATTGTACTCTTAAAAGAAGGTTAAGCGTTATATGATGTTGAAAGAACAAGCAGTATTTGTGTCTCCGGAGTGATACGCAAGGAGGACCTCGCGCCGCTAGGGGCACCCAGTAACAGTTAATACATAATGCATTAAGGTGAAGCTTACGTTGCCCGTTAAGGTTTTGCGAATACAGTATTGGCATTACAGATAGATCTAAACTGCATGTAGGCACCGATGTGCATAGTGAGATTTCTGCGTATAACATCACAGAGAAAGACCTGTTCAGGAGTCCCGTTATTGTAGGAGGCGCGTTTTTAAGAGACACCGATGAGAAATAGAAGTCGGCTGTTATCAATTATGCAGAGGTTTTTAAACACAAACGGGGTGTTCCCATTAAAGCGCACTTTCTGATTTTAGAAGAGGGTAAAAAATTGAAACACAGGTGTAGCAACTGCTGGCATTTTTCCTTTCTAATTTTTTTAGCATGTATGCGTGATAGTAGGCTGCACCGCCATTCACACCGAAACATTGATCACTTTTGTTTTATCACTTGTTTAATAATTACCTAATGTTCACTTGTTTTAGTAATGTTAGAACAGACATACGCTACAGCAACGCTAAACATCGAATAAAAATGCCGGTAAATTTAAAGCGCAGGTCATTTGTTCTACAATATGGAGCAACTGTTCGCATTAAGAAACTTAATGTTACTTCAGCACTGATCCAAGCTACCTCCAGTGATATATACTGTGAAAAAACGCCACTTTTTTTTATTACCCTGAACTGCAGCAACTGAAGAAAAATGCGATAGCCAGCAGTGAGCGCTGTTTAATTTTAACCAAAGCGCGCAGAGGGACGTTCAACTCTATCGAGGGCGGCTAATGAAGATTAATGAAGCCCAGCTTCATTCGACACGCTCGGTGGTCGGGTGGAAGTCCTCCCCTTCCCGGCAACCTTTCCGAATGTGGCAAGTTATCTTTGGCTCTGAGTATTTCGTTATTTGTGCGGTCGCAAGCCTTTATATTTTATTGATCTTTCTTTTCAGGCACCTTCTTTCTTTTCATATTCTTTCTTATCTCAGTTTTCTAATGATCCCTTCAGCGTTTTTCGGGAAAAGAATTTCGGTCGCTGTTTTGAATTTTGTTTTCACCATTCATTCTTCACTTCCCGCATTGAAGAATAGCTTCTTAGCCGATTTATGGCCCGGCAAGTTGGGAAGCAACGGTGTGCGATTCAACAGCGAGGGAAGACTTAACTGGGTTATGATATATTTTCCCCTGCACCCAAAAGGGGGTGAAAAAGTTGCGCGAACTAATCCCTTTAGTGCATGCAACTATGTGATCCGAAGTTCTGCTTCGACAAAAACAACAAAGTAAGAAACGTGCAAATAAAGCGCCCGCGTTAATTCCCGGCTACGGAAGACTTAGCATTAAGCCCGCAGTAAGAGTGCGTTCATTTTTCTCTAAAAGAAAGTGTCTTCACCGGAACAAGCGCTCAGCAAAGCTTCCGCTTTTATTTTCTGCATGCGTTCGCAGGCAGCCTGAGTTATTGTAACCATCCTTACTGCGTTTATAGCTCATAAGTTGCGCCGTGCTTTGGTTCTTGTTATCGCTGTTCCGGGGACTTGCAGAGAGTTTGCACCAGCGCTCTGATAGAAGGACTTTACCGCATTGTGTTGCGTACGCTTCCGTAATTTAGCTGAAAACAAGGAAACGTATGCTTGAAAAGGCAAGCCGCTATTGTGGCCGCAGGGCCATGCGCGCACCCGTGAGCGAACCTTGGTGAGCCTCTGTGCTTTCCTCGAGCAGACGGGCTTCGCGTCTCGTCTATTCTCCCCCAGGTCAGTGATCGAACGCTCCGCGAGTGCTACCTTGGACGATTAACAACAGGACGCCCCACTCCAGTTGTACTCAACATAGTGCGGTGCGCGTGTGTTTTGTTTGCTCCATCATGAACTAATCACGCGCGAAACATGTACACATTTCTTATTGTGTAAATAGTTTGTGTATATTACCTCTCCCTCTGTCCTCTCTTCCTGTCCCCTCACCTCTCTCATTTCATTTCTCCATTCTGCCTGCTATCCTTTATTTCCCCTGCCCCAGCTCAGGTGCTTCAGTACCGATGGCTGATGTCGGGGCTAGCAAAAATCTTTCCTTTCTTCTTAATATTATTTTAATAAAACTGCTTACTACTGCTACTATGCTTGAAAAGGCGGGCTTCCGCTTCTAGCTTTCCTTGCCGGCATCTATTTGTCTGCGTTGCTGGTTTGCGTCCGTGTGTGTGACCTTAAAGGGCCGGTGAGGACAACTCCTTCCAACTTAGTTTTGTTTTCTAAAGGTCCATTCTGTGGCTCTTTCTGGCTATGTTGACGTTGTACGGAAGCACAAGACATAATTATCTCGAGAGAGTTAGATTTTTAAAATATTCGCGCCACTCGATTCCAAATCAGGGCTGCTATAACAAAAAACGACTCCGTGATTACTGTTTGGAAGTGAATGGCGATGTTGCGTAGTCCCAAGGATCTGCGGCTACTTGTTCCGATGCACCGCAGTTAGCTTACGAAAACAGCCGGGGATGGCGACACCTGCATTTCTATTGTATCTTACAGATGCTTCGTTCTGAGTGAAAGTAGCGCTGCTGTCATCAAAACGTGATATTCTCTCAATGCAAGGCAACCTTATTCCGTCCTCACAGGCAATTTAAACTACGTGTTCCGACCACGAAAGTGCTTTCCGACTGTCTAAGCTGAGAAACTATCGCCTCGCAGAGCCCACCGCCAAGAGGCCTATCACGAAGGCTAACAGCGCACCGGAAAACAGGCCAAACAAAGCGCTCTAAGCGACACATACTTCAGCCCAAAAGAGGAACCTAATTTCCTCCGCATCACGCCTTCACCATCCCGCATCCTCTTTCTGCTGCCGCGTACATCTCCAGGTATCATCTGTGCTTTTTCCAGCCCCATCTGAGGAGTCGTAGGCTCGAGTGCTTCTTGCCGGAGAGATCATTTCTCCCTTTTCTTCCAGTCCCTCTTTCCCAACGAGTGCACGACGTCGTCAGCGTTACGGCTCGCCTTTCATCCGAACGCGGTCTCTTCCCTCTTCTGCGCCTCCCCTCATCCCTAAACCCTAGCGAAGGGGCATGCCTTTTACCCCAGTCCCGCCGCGGTGTTTCCTGTCGTCACGCTCGCTGCGACATCCTCGTTTCGACCCTGTGCCGCCGAGGCCTATCAGCGGCACGCAGCGTTGAACCGACCTCATCGTAACCGACTCGGGTAATTAGCTCGGCCTCGGGAAGGACGCCACGCGGAAGGACACGGACAGGCGCTGAGTGCTGCGCGAAGGCTGCGCTCCTGCAGCTTGACTCCTCTTCCTCCTCCGCTCATCCCAAACTCCTTCTCTCCCATTGCTTGGGTTTCCCGAGTACAAACACTCTCTCTGTTTGGCTTCAAGTTGTACGCACTCACACGCGTACGCATAGTCACGTGGTCGGGCCCCGTTTTATGACCCCTTTGGGGCCATTCTGGCATCCGCGGAGCAGCCTCTAGTTACTCCTCTTACTCGTTGGACCTATACCCTCGTTTCGTGGGGCCAATCGCTATATTCCTCCTTTCTTTCCCTCCGCTTTTTCATTTTTTTTGCTTTCACCACTCTGCCACTCAAATTATTGACAACCATTCTTTGTTTTGCTAACATTGTAACTGTGCCGCGTCGTTCGATTCTGACCTCTCCGCAGGAGCTGCACATTTAGACGGCATGGCCTGCCACGGGTCAACCCCTCTCGGGGGTGCTTAACGTGCAGCTCCAGTGCGTCGATGCCTTCCGCGTGTTCCAGCGGTCGGTTCGAGTGGCAGCGTCCGTAATCCTCATACCTGGCCTCAAAGATCGCTGACGCAGGAGCGCTGAGTCTTGCTCCGTGCACTATCTCTGAGGCCATAACTCAAAGCTCTCGCCCCCTTCATCTACACAGATGCGGTGCTAGTCCATTTTGCGTTCGTAAGCAATAGGAAAAAGTAGTTTGGTTCTGTGTATCACATGACAGTCATACAGCTAACGTATTGACTGTAGTTTGCATCTTCCAAATAGGGATCATAGTTGTGACTATTCGCAGTTATAGCTCCAGCTTCATGGGTTACCGCGCCGTGCCGCGTAGCCGCTGCCCGCATCTCGCGGTTTTCACTCGATTGCAATTGCTGCTAACAACTTTCTTCTTTCAGAGTACTTGAAATGCACAGGTCGGGCGAATAGTGGGATTATTTGCGAGTAGACAACAAGATGGAGCCGCAGGAACGTTGTAAAAATACTTGATCACATCTTTACGCGGGGAATACGTCGTTCTGCAATGCTACGGCTGCAATGAACTGCAGAAAAGTAGGTATACTATGTGCAGCGCTCTTATTGCGTCTCCAGTTTAGAAGATTCAAGTTGCCCAGGCCTCCACTAATAAGCGTTCACCATGTTTTGTTCATAAAAGTTGCATTCCCATATGTCTGTGACAATACACTGCCCTTAATACGACAAAGCAGGCAGTGTTAATTAGTGCTCCTGGCACAGCTGTTCCCGATAAGGAGAGAAATAATTAGAAAACGAGAAATAAAAACCACGACATATAGTTCAGGGCACTGAGCGGAGGTGCGAAAAAATAAAAGAATGAACGCCTTTCTAGAGATCGATAGCGCAAGGGAACTTGTCACGATGCATAAAAATCCGGGCAGTGAAATTAGAATATTTAACGAGAACAGAGATCTTATAACCCCCAAAAGAATATTGCCTTTTGTGCTCGCGAAGCAGTCAGCAAAGCTATCGACCAATGTTTATCACCAAGGTATGAATGCTAAATAAGGAGACCCCATCCACGAAGTGCTGCCCACAGGTCTGCATGAAAGAGGTTTTCTTTAGTGTAGTGGCGCCGTTCATCTGCTAAACCATTCCGGTCCATGTTCTCTATGAGCAGGGGTAGAAAACCCCATTTGGCTGGCAGAACGTCTTACTTGCGGCTGAGGGCAAATAACGAGAAGAAAAAATACACCAAGCGGGCACTGTAAATTCGCACAACCATGACAGATGGCAGAACGCGTCCGCCAAAAGGAAAAGCACGATCCGCTCTTCCACCTTCATAGGTTCGATCGATTGACGCGATGAAGCTATGGAGAAGAATAGTAAAAAATAAATAGACCGGGAATCGGGGACCTAACCTTTCCCTATTCCTGCGTGCTACGCCTTCTCTTTTTACCCCTTACTTTCCGCGCGTGGCAGTTTGTTTTCGTTACGCACCCCTTTCCCTCTTGCCCGGTTAATGGCCATCAAGGTCGAGGTCGACCTCGGGAGAGGCCGTGAGGTCGGCAGGATTGTTTGCCCGCCTTCAGCATTTCGAGGCCGCCCTGTTCAGTTTTGGCTTGGGTCGGACTGGTTCACTCGCTGTCAATTTAGTCAACCAACATAAAGATAGGACGAGCTACGAATAGCATTCTGAACCATTATGCTTTTTTTTTTGCAATGCGGCTATGAAGCCCTTGTTCACTATCGTAAACCTTTATGCGCTTATATTTAGGCTTCTATAAAGGTAAATTGCTCTCAGCATTTATTCTTGGCAAATTCGAGCGACCGTCACCAGAAATCATGGTGAACCCTAGGCCTAACACGACGCTTAACCTTAGGCCGAATATTTCCGAAATAAAGGCACTTAACCACTTCCCAACCCTTCCGAAATTTTCCGTCCAAATGGATTTTAGCCGAAAACACTTGCAGCCCCGGGTGGGATTCCAACTAGCGCTGGCGCAGGACAGCTCTCTATACCAAGTGACCTAGGTTACTCGGCCATTGTCGGAATCTTTCGAGCTATGTGTTTTAATTTGCCGCCTCTACTGCTACAGCGTAAGCCGTCGCCTACCACTTCATATATCTCCTAGTTCGGCGCTCCCAAATGCTGGATGGCGGTTGTGCTGCTGTCGTTGCCATGTAGTAGGTTTGGTCGAATCAAGAGGTAGCAAGGCAACACCTACATCACCAACGGCAGCTTTATGCGGCCGCATATAAAGGCTATAAGGCAGTGTGGGCGGATTACGATTCCCTATGACTGAAGAGAGCGGCCGAGCGCTGTGTTGTGTCAAGTAGCGGAAGCAGTTAGTTATTTTTTGGTGTGACTAACGCGCTACATACTAACAAAAACGACAACTGGAGCGGGGGCACAGGACAAGTGATGCTGGGCGCACTGTCTCGGACGAAAAATTGAGTGGCTGCCCTAGTAACAAAAGCAGCCAGGGAGACCTGGTCAAAGCGGTGAAAGCTGGTGAAGGCGGTGACCTGTGCAGCAGCCAAATGGCTTGGCAAACGCCCGAGTGCGGTGGCCGCCTTGTATGTGACCGAAGATGTGATACGTTCGCCTTTCCTGCAATACATTTGATTTTCACGCCTTCTCTCGACGTCGAAACAGGCTACAAATTCAGACAGAATAGAGTTACCTTGCTTCCTGGTGCTTACTGGGTGTTCGACTGTCGTAACTGCAGCAGCGAGCTGGCTCTGGTCAGCCTCTAGCTTTGGAGTCTAAACCCTTCAATAACTAGCAGCTCATCGTTAGGAAACTTCAGGGCTGCTATCGAGAGCACGATACTTAATTAGCAAATATTTTGTTTGTGTGTGTTTTCTGTGTTGCTAATATTGCTCCTATTCTGTGTGCCTTTTTAATGTTAACTTTGTTCATGTATACACAGACTACCAGTATTGTTTTCGGAACTATTGCGATGTAACTTCTGTCATGACGCCTATTGTGAGATTAATTTGCCTTGTTTCGATATGGTTATGATACAGTTCATTGCATTGTTATTCTGCATTGTTGTATTTTTGGTTGTATTTCCATAGTTAATTCCAGTGCCTTTGCTTTACCCTTACTATTAGTTGTCTATTTTACGATCTTCACCAAAATTATGTATTTTTTGAACTGTTATTACTAACCCTATTTTGCCCTCCTGCAACAATCCCAAATGGGATTAGCAGTATGTATAAATAAATAAATAAATAAATAAATAAATAAATAAATAAATAAGTAAATAAATAAATAAATAAATAAATAAATAAATAAATAAATAAACATGCGCACAAGATTTAGAATTTGGCTCCTTGGCCGCTGTCGCCAACTTCTGGCTTCCAGATGGGTGGCAGGTTCTTGTGAGACGGTGTAGAATCTTGCCTGGAAATGCAGTTTGTGACGGAAGAGCACAGAACAGGAGAATAGACAACAGACGGGCCAAGAGACAAGAGACAAGCAACGCATCTGTCTTGTCCCGTTGTTCTTCGCTGTTCCGTCACAAATGAGTAACCAACTTGTCCCAGCTGCTGTCCTGGAAATACAGGCTCTTATTGGTAGTCGTATTCATCACATTGCAGCTTTTTAAAGCGTTAGCTCTTTTCAGCTCGTTCCTTATTTTTTTGCCGTTGTTGTCACCGTCGTTGTCGGCGGCGCGCGCTCGCCGAACGGGACTGCCGCGCTCAGTGCGGTGCTTCTCAGCTGAGCCAGCGTACGCTCAGAAAGCCGGCGAGCATTCTTGCATCTTAGTGGAGCGCATAGTGGTTTAAATGAGAACGCCGCAAGTACTCATCCACATGGCTCGAACGGTATTCGTGCTCACTACAAGGCATGATTGCCAAATGGCAGTCTCTCAAGAAAGCCGCGCACCAAGAGCTTCTCATGCCCAAGGCCGATGACCTGGAGAGAGACGTCAACAACAAAGTGGCAAGAGTCACGTGCACAAAGTGTAACACGGCTGCCCGCCCAACAGTAAAGCGCACGTTGTGGGACTTCTGCGGTCACCACATAGGAGAAAGCCCCTCAAGAAACGTGTCACCACATACCGTGAATGGATCACATCAAAGTAGCCATGCTTGGCCCCGACCCACGTTGCTGTTCCTCTGGAAATTTGCACTTGAGGCAGGCATTCACCATGAAATTTAATCTCCTTGCCTACATCTTCCTGTCTCCCATAAGTAGCTGTTTGTTCCGGCCCCATTGTAATAATTACTCACTCGCTTACTAAAGCCATCCTTACAGTGAAATGTATTTTTGCACTCACAAAACAGCTAGCTCTTAAAGAATTGTCTTGCACACTAGTAACCATCCTGTGAGTTATTTATACTTCTCACCTTCCATGTGGCCCAAGAACACTCAGTAGTCACCTCGGCATATCTTTAGAGCAGTATATATATATATATAAATATATATATATATATATATATATATATATATATATATATATATATATATATATATATATATATATATATATATATATATATATCTTTCTTGTGAAACGACAGGAACGCCTCTTCTTCCTGTGAAAATCTCACAGAAAATACTGCCATTTATTTACGCGCTTGCGCGCGTGCTTGTGGTCGTGCTTGCGTGCGTTGGAGTACTGATCGACCAGAATTCAAAACTGGTTTAGGCTGGTCTAGACTGCTGTTCTTGACCACATTATTTGATGTGACATGATTTGTGTGCCGAATGAAAAAAAGATAGTTCCGAGCGAATGTAACGCGGTTAAAGATAATCTGATGGGCGGATACGCACTGAGCAGTTGCTCCAAGTATTGCCTCTGTAAAGCGTGCTCTGCCTCACGTTGGCTCAACTAGCGGCAAAGCAGACTTCATCGATAAAAAAAAGCGTTTTTAAACAGGAAATATTGGAGGGGTGGTAGTCATGCATCTCATGAAGAAATTGAAACACTATGCAGCCGCATCGCAATATCAAACACACTAACTTACTTGATTTCATTAACACAAATGCTTCATTACCCTTGAAGGAATTGCTTGAAGCTGTCGGTTTCAAACACTGAAGCTATAGTTGGGCGACAGCTGGTGTTTGCCGTGAAGAGAGGGCTATATGAGTGGAGCGCCCGTAAACACGTCGTTCCTCCAATTAGTTCGGCAGAAAAATGGTGCTTCTGATCACCTGACGCATTTTTCTATCGCGGTAGCTTCATTCTGTCACTCGGCTGGCTTACGCCTTAAGGAAGACTGATGTCACTTGAAATATCTGGCGAATTCGTTGAAATGAACATACTTTTTCTTTGACCTAAACATTGAAAGGGTACAGTTCTGTTATAAACATCCCTCGAATAAGGAATATTGACAGTGTACTGTTTTAAGGAAAAAGTTATAACTGCAAACAGGAACTTTTTTTTTTCTGTCGGTAGGAACAGAGGACATGTTACGGCTCTGCAGCTACCGGCTCTACTACCAGAACAAGTTTTCGCTGAGTGTGCGTTTAAACTGTAAATTTTTGGACTAACATCCCAATGCGACACGTGGGTTGTGGGGGAGGCCGTAGTGGAGAGCTCCGGATTACTTTAGAAACGCGGCCACGCGCGTCCGTCTGTGTTTCAGTCTCTGCTTGCCTCTGTCTGTCTATCTGTCAGTCTGTCTGTGTTATTCTCTGTCTGTCTGCCTCTGTCCATCCATGTTTGCTTTTCTATGCATGTCTGTCTGTCTGTCTTTGTCTGTCACTCTGGCGCTCTCTCTCTCTCCCTGTTTCTGTCTGTCTGGCTGGCTGTCTGTCTGTCTCTGGCTGCATGTCTCTGTCTGTCTGTCTGTCTGTCTGTCTGGCTGGCTGGCTGGCTGGCTGGCTGGCTGGCTGGCTGGCTGGCTGGCTGGCTGGCTGGCTGGCTGGCTGGCTGGCTGGCTGGCTGGCTGGCTGGCTGGCTGGCTGGCTGGCTGGCTGGCTGGCTGGCTGGCTGGCTGGCTGGCTGGCTGGCTGGCTGGCTGGCTGGCTGGCTGGCTGGCTGGCTGGCTGGCTGGCTGGCTGGCTGGCTGGCTGGCTGGCTGGCTGGCTGGCTGGCTGGCTGGCTGGCTGGCTGGCTGGCTGGCTGGCTGGCTGGCTGGCTGGCTGGCTGGCTGGCTGGCTGGCTGGCTGGCTGGCTGGCTGGCTGGCTGGCTGGCTGGCTGGCTGGCTGGCTGGCTGGCTGGCTGGCTGGCTGGCTGGCTGGCTGGCTGGCTGGCTGGCTGGCTGGCTGGCTGGCTGGCTGGCTGGCTGGCTGGCTGGCTGGCTGGCTGGCTGGCTGGCTGGCTGGCTGGCTGGCTGGCTGGCTGGCTGGCTGGCTGGCTGGCTGGCTGGCTGGCTGGCTGGCTGGCTGGCTGGCTGGCTGGCTGGCTGGCTGGCTGGCTGGCTGGCTGGCTGGCTGGCTGGCTGGCTGGCTGGCTGGCTGGCTGGCTGGCTGGCTGGCTGGCTGGCTGGCTGGCTGGCTGGCTGGCTGGCTGGCTGGCTGGCTGGCTGGCTGGCTGGCTGGCTGGCTGGCTGGCTGGCTGGCTGGCTGGCTGGCTGGCTGGCTGGCTGGCTGGCTGGCTGGCTGGCTGGCTGGCTGGCTGGCTGGCTGGCTGGCTGGCTGGCTGGCTGGCTGGCTGGCTGGCTGGCTGGCTGGCTGGCTGGCTGGCTGGCTGGCTGGCTGGCTGGCTGGCTGGCTGGCTGGCTGGCTGGCTGGCTGGCTGGCTGGCTGGCTGGCTGGCTGGCTGGCTGGCTGGCTGGCTGGCTGGCTGGCTGGCTGGCTGGCTGGCTGGCTGGCTGGCTGGCTGGCTGGCTGGCTGGCTGGCTGGCTGGCTGGCTGGCTGGCTGGCTGGCTGGCTGGCTGGCTGGCTGGCTGGCTGGCTGGCTGGCTGGCTGGCTGGCTGGCTGGCTGGCTGGCTGGCTGGCTGGCTGGCTGGCTGGCTGGCTGGCTGGCTGGCTGGCTGGCTGGCTGGCTGGCTGGCTGGCTGGCTGGCTGGCTGGCTGGCTGGCTGGCTGGCTGGCTGGCTGGCTGGCTGGCTGGCTGGCTGGCTGGCTGGCTGGCTGGCTGGCTGGCTGGCTGGCTGGCTGGCTGGCTGGCTGGCTGGCTGGCTGGCTGGCTGGCTGGCTGGCTGGCTGGCTGGCTGGCTGGCTGGCTGGCTGGCTGGCTGGCTGGCTGGCTGGCTGGCTGGCTGGCTGGCTGGCTGGCTGGCTGGCTGGCTGGCTGGCTGGCTGGCTGGCTGGCTGGCTGGCTGGCTGGCTGGCTGGCTGGCTGGCTGGCTGGCTGGCTGGCTGGCTGGCTGGCTGGCTGGCTGGCTGGCTGGCTGGCTGGCTGGCTGGCTGGCTGGCTGGCTGGCTGGCTGGCTGGCTGGCTGGCTGGCTGGCTGGCTGGCTGGCTGGCTGGCTGGCTGGCTGGCTGGCTGGCTGGCTGGCTGGCTGGCTGGCTGGCTGGCTGGCTGGCTGGCTGGCTGGCTGGCTGGCTGGCTGGCTGGCTGGCTGGCTGGCTGGCTGGCTGGCTGGCTGGCTGGCTGGCTGGCTGGCTGGCTGGCTGGCTGGCTGGCTGGCTGGCTGGCTGGCTGGCTGGCTGGCTGGCTGGCTGGCTGGCTGGCTGGCTGGCTGGCTGGCTGGCTGGCTGGCTGGCTGGCTGGCTGGCTGGCTGGCTGGCTGGCTGGCTGGCTGGCTGGCTGGCTGGCTGGCTGGCTGGCTGGCTGGCTGGCTGGCTGGCTGGCTGGCTGGCTGGCTGGCTGGCTGGCTGGCTGGCTGGCTGGCTGGCTGGCTGGCTGGCTGGCTGGCTGGCTGGCTGGCTGGCTGGCTGGCTGGCTGGCTGGCTGGCTGGCTGGCTGGCTGGCTGGCTGGCTGGCTGGCTGGCTGGCTGGCTGGCTGGCTGGCTGGCTGGCTGGCTGGCTGGCTGGCTGGCTGGCTGGCTGGCTGGCTGGCTGGCTGGCTGGCTGGCTGGCTGGCTGGCTGGCTGGCTGGCTGGCTGGCTGGCTGGCTGGCTGGCTGGCTGGCTGGCTGGCTGGCTGGCTGGCTGGCTGGCTGGCTGGCTGGCTGGCTGGCTGGCTGGCTGGCTGGCTGGCTGGCTGGCTGGCTGGCTGGCTGGCTGGCTGGCTGGCTGGCTGGCTGGCTGGCTGGCTGGCTGGCTGGCTGGCTGGCTGGCTGGCTGGCTGGCTGGCTGGCTGGCTGGCTGGCTGGCTGGCTGGCTGGCTGGCTGGCTGGCTCTGCATATCTGTCTCTGTCTGTCTGTCCGTCTTTCTGTCTCTGTCTGTCCGTCTTTCTGTCTCTGTCTGTCTGCCTCTCTGGCTGTGCCTTTCTCTGTATATCTGACTCTGCCCGTCTGTCCGTCTATCCGTCTTTCAGACTCTATCTCTGCCTCTGTCTGGCAGTCTTTCTGTCTCAGTATATCTCGGTCTGTGTGTTGTCTGTCTATATGTCAGTCTGTATCTGTCTCTCGATCTGTGAGTCTGTGTCTCTCTATGTGCCTGTATATCTGACTCTGTCTTTCGATCTGTGAGTCGGTCTCTATCTATCTGCCTGTCTATCTGTCTCTGTCTGCCTCTCTATGTCGGCCCGTATCTGCTTGTCTTTCTATCTGCCTGTCTATATGTATCTGTCTGTCTCTATCCCTATGTCTGGCTGTCTCTCTGTCCCTTTGTGTCTGTGTGTATGACACAAGAAAATCATTCTTTCTGGAATAAAATACAGTTCTGACTATTCTTATTCTTTAAAAACAACTCGACGAACAGTTGGATTAGTGCGTGTGTCAAAAGAACACGCGCGGGCCGACAGCCTCTTGTTTTTCGACCTTTTCGTTTCCAAAAAGGTTGTGAGGCTGGCGCCTGAATTTACCTTCACTGCTTTTCTGGCTTCATCCTAGAAATAGTCTCTTGCAACATCCGGAATAGATAAAATAACAAATTTTGCATCACCGGTCCCCGCCGCGGCTATGAATACTGCGAGATATCGCACAACTCTTAGGTTTGCGCATGTAACCTCTTTCTACTTTCATTGGACACTCGCAGCCACGTAGAAAGCTGCACACGTGGTTGGGAACGCTTCCGCCTCTCGGTGCGAAGCAAAAGTCCAATTGAGCTCCCTCTACCGGGCGCCGCCTCGAATTCTTTGCGGCAGCAAATAAAGATGGAGTTTCTCCGATTCCTTTTCTCTTATAGCGTACCCGAGTGGTGTACTGCGATGCCAGATTTACTTTTATCGCGCTGCGCTTCGCACAAACGGCGTTAATCAGTATATATGGTTTCTGATCGTGCGCATGCTCCAATGAGTCTACTCAGCCTTAGTTTCAAAATTTCAGATGGAATGTCTCTGAACATAACGTCACATTAATATATCCTACGCTGTACTTTCAATTTTTTATCATTAACACGCGGTACCATTTGTATGGTTGTAGACGCGAGTAAATAAAGCCTTCCTGTGGGATTCAGAACGTATGTTTGAAAGTTTTAAACCAAGCATGTGCAGCAGGGAAGCCAAAACCCCTTTACAACAGGCAGGAGCTTACCGAGGAATTCTTTCCTCCACATTTGTGAAATACGTTCTTGCACAAAATCGGAATGGCACTTCAAATGGCAACTGCTCTGGTCTGAGAGTAGCGGAAGCTGCTTTTGTTGAGCAAGGCTCAAGAAACTTGCACTTAGGCAACTCCACCATAGTGGCCTGACCCTCTAAGACCAGATCATTTTTCATCATTTTCACTAAGCTAGGCTTTTGAATGAGCTTGCCTCAACAGCTTTAAAACCTTCTATCTCCATGCGCACCATACAAAGTTTCATTGTTTATGCATATGCACGCGAGTTCATTTTTTTTTCGTTCCGCATCTTTTGACAAGATTACCCATGTTCAACTTTTCCTGAAGCTCTCGCGCCTAAATCTTTATGCTCTAGTCTGCACTATAACTCGTTACGTAGTTTTAGTGCGAAGACACAACTTTATCGGGTCAAACCGGCTCTCCGGTTTGTGTGATGCGTTACCTTGAGGTTCGCTTTGTACAAAGCAGAAATAAATAAAATAAATATCGCCGCGACTGCGATTCAAAACTGTGGCCGTGCAAACAGGTCAACTTCTCTGGCCACTGTACGAGAGCATTAGGCTATCGCCGCCGTCGATCACTATCGTGTTAAAGTGCAACGCAATCTCGCGCTGTGCCATGCACAGCGCAAGAGTTTTTTATGTGACGTTTCGCTATGAGTTTTCCTTTGAGTTTTTCCTATGACAGCAGAGCTTTTCCTATGACGGCGTTTGAGGATAACGGGTGGTGAAGAAACAGCTTTCTTATGTACATGCATTTATGACGAAGCGGATTTGCACGAAACAAGGACGCGCCCGCCTTCGTTTCAATTTGACTTCAAGAAGGACGTCAAAGCTTTTAGAACTCCATTCTTTGTTTGCTTGTTCCTTCCTTCCTTCCTTCCTTCCTTCCTTCCTTCCTTCCTTCCTTCCTTCCTTCCTTCCTTCCTTCCTTCCTTCCTTCCTTCCTTCCTTCCTTCCTTCCTTCCTTCCTTCCTTCCTTCCTTCCTTCCTTCCTTCCTTCCTTCCTTCCTTCCTTCCTTCCTTCCTTCCTTCCTTCCTTCCTTCCTTCCTTCCTTCTTTCTTTATATCTCTTTCTTTCTTTCTTCCCTTTCTTCCTTCCTTCCTTCCTTCTTTCTTTCTTTCTTGCAATTTTCTGTTTTCTTCAGAGGCAAAGTGTATCGTCCCGTCATCCGGACTTCGCTTCGTTCCCCTCCTAGACAACATCCCCCCCAAATACCGTTGTCGCACGCATTGCCACGGGGAAGTGCCGGTTGTGGCAGCGCTATATATAGAAGGCCTGCCAGCGCCAGAAAGTTGACTAACGTGAATGGTTGTTCAGGCTTGGCCGACCAGGCAGCTGGAGCTCCCCGCATCCGCCTGCCTGCCTGCAGAGCACGCCTTTTTTCCCGGTCCCCATTTGGGTCGCGGCGAGATACGTGTCCCGACTGTCCCTTTCCACCGCGTTCGGGCCACTTCCCTCGTCTTCGCCTCTTCTTGCAGATGGTCATAGCGGGAATGAAAGAAAGCGGCGCAAGGATGAAAAGGGGGGGGGGGGGACATGGCGAAAGGGTCGCACTTTTCATTCGCTCTTGGTTCGAGCCACTCCCTGAGCCACGCTTTGCCACAGCACACACACTCTCTCTCTCGCCCCTTAGACGCAGCCCGGGCCGCCGTCGCCACTGCGGCCACTTCCGTTTCCGCTCGCACGTTCGGGACTTCCTCTGTTCTCGCTTCCGCGCGTCCATGCGAGCAGCCTCGCACAACGAACGGCACTGCGTCTGCATGCCTGCTAAGCTCACCGGCGCCTTTCTTCTGTCCCGCTCCCTTCCGCTAATCCTCGCGCTTTCTCCTTCCCCTTCTCGTCTCCGTCCGTGTTTTCGGGGGGTTCTGACCGCATTTCCGGAACGAACGGCAGCAGCGCTTCCGGTCGGGTTAAGCGCTGGCGAGAGTCCCGCCGCTAGGCGACGCTGCCAGCTGTACGTACGCATGCATGCTAATGGGAGGAGAACCGCACACTGCAGGCAGCGACTTCTGTACGCGTGCGCCGAATGTAGTAGCAACGTTGTAGCAACGTATAGCGCCTGCACGGGCTTCGCGCGGCCCGTAGTCAATTGGCCAATTATTGTGCGCCTTCCTCCCTTTCTTACGCCTTGGTAAACCCTAGGGTTATCTTGCACAACAACGATTCCAGGCGAGGGGAAAACGCAACGAAACTTTTGACGGTAGACATTGCGAACGCAAATTTTAGAAGCAAGCGTGGGCGGTGAGCCTTCCAGGAGCGAATATCTTGCGTAGAAATGCGTTCTCGCATCTTGGTGCGGGTGGCGCCCACAATGCTAACGGACACTTCCTGAGTCTTAATCAGAGCGTACACATTGAGACCATTCCTGCAGCTTCACACGCACTAGACGAGGCAATGCTGTGTCAGAATGGCCGTGCTTCTCATTATTTATGCGGGAAATGGAACAACGTGACCGCGCTCTAACCTCCCGAGCGTTTATCTTTGAAGAAAGTGCGCTTGGCGAAAATTAATAGCACGCGGATGTTGATAAGAGCGCAGAATTTGTCAAAGTTGTCTAGAGAGGATACAGGTGTTCCGTACGAGCCTCTGAAAGATGCCTCCGTCCAGCACGAGGATGCCGGAAACATTGAGCTTGGTGTTTGCTGGTCTTTGGCCGGAAATCTGCATTCGGCTTTTTATCTGAACTATAGTCAGCTGTATAAAATGTTCTAATAGCACGTTTCTGCCGGCAGTAACGAATTATTGCGACTCAAATTATGACAAATTCTCAGACTTCTTTGATGTTTTGCTTTGTGCGAGACCGTATTCTCACAACTGAATGGGAGTTCTTTTTCCTTGTTTTGTTTCAAAGAACGCTTTGAGAACTGTGACCTCGGAAACATTAAAGTTATGGTCTTGCCAAATGTGCACCAATAACCGTTAGCAACTGCTAAAGGTGCAAAGTAGGAATGGTTCTGCCACTTTGCGCTTGCAAGAGCATCCATCTGACCAAGCACTAGAACAACTCATGGATAAACCAGACACTGTATTTCGTCGCTTAGACGAACTAGACATAGGCCAAGAAAAAAACCCGACTCAAGACGTAGAAACAAACAACCGAATCAGAACGTTGCCTCTGTACTCATTGCAGCCATGGTAATGCTTCAAGGAACTACTCTGAGAGAGTATAGCTTGTGACGGGTTTCCTATTGCATGATCCGAAGTGCGCATGTTGCAGCCTAAAACTCCCATTTGCCTAGAGTTTACTCTGATCATGCCTCATTTACAATTAACCCATGTAATAATCAAAAGCTCTCTTTTATCGTGATTTACTCTCTTTTTACTCCTATTGACCCGAACATTGTCATTTGAGATTTGCCCACGTCATAACCGAAAACTTTATTTTTTTCCTTGAGATATTGCCTCTACTATGGTTGCTACAATTTAAGGCTCTTCTGCCTAGAGAGTACGATAAATCTGCCCAATCGTGTGACCATCCCTAAAGGCCTAATCACAAGATGAACCATTCGACAGTGTACCAGGCGTCACGTGACGTTCCAGTTGCGCTGCATAATGCCCCCGCCTGGCCTGGTCACGGCCGGTCTCGAGGGGGCGTGCGCGCTCTTTCAGAAGAAAAGCGCGTGCTCCCCTCGAGACCGGCCGTGGCGCGCTAAGGGGACAGGCCGCTCCCATGTAGAATCCGGCTATCGCCGGTCCTCTGGTTTTCACTTTATTATAGATGCTCACAGTAATTCGCCATGCTTTAGTTTACCGACTTTGTTGGCCAGGAGTTAACCAGACGGACCGATAATTGTATGTCAGGTGGCGTCTGGTCCACGGGCCAACGGTACGTTGTGTTAATCGGCCATAACAAGCAATGCTATAGCCACGAGATATCATCCCGCAGCCTTACTCTGATTTTTATCCAAGAGGATGAGGCAGGAACTAGCCAGCAAAATGTTTTAATTGAGTTCCGACTTTCGCCATAGGAACCCACTTCACTCCCAAGAGCAAGCGAAGAACAACAGATCGCTTTTATTTTAATCGAGGTTAACATCCATTCCGGAGAAATCAAGGCGCTTCTAAACGGCGTGCTGTTCCAACGTGTGGTAGCACACATTTTGTTCGTGTCTGTCGACTCTCTAGAAATGCATCTCGAGCGCACCTGTAAGTGAAGGACTGACATCAAGAACATTTCGCTGCAGACCAATTCGGAACTACCTTTATGAACAATGTCAGTGCGCGTTGAAGAACCCCAGGCGGTCGAAATTTCCGGAGCTCTTCACTACGGCGTCCCTCATAGTCGCTTTGGGACGTTATGTTCTGTAAGCCAAATCAAACCATTATGAACGGGCGCCGCGCGAAGTAACGAATGCAGGAAAAATAAGTTAGGTACATACATTACAAAGACGAGAAAGCACGACTGCGCATGTCCATAATAAAAAAGACTCTCTTTCAAAGGCTTAAATTCAAGCGCACGACGCAGCCCTTACACAAGTCGCACAAATAATATACAACCAATATTTGACACCAAAAACGATTGCAGATGAGCCCGCGCTATACTAAAAAAGATGGCTTCGCAGGAAAGCAAGTAGTGTGTAATGTGGTTGGTACGCCCGACAAAACGCACGACCTGCCTGACGCTTTCTACGAAGTCAATTGTTGGTGGTTAAATATTCAGGTTGTTCTGCGGTAGGATTAACGAATTCCCCAGCAAAGTCGCTTTCAGGGTAGCTTTGATTGAAAGGAAGCTGTGGGAGCTCTTCACTGCGATCCTTGGAAGCATTCCAAGATAGCGATCGCCGGCAATGCTTCATTTCCTGCTCCTCTCGTCGATCGGCGTGTCCTTTCCACACAGGAGGAGGAGGAAGTTGAAAGAACATGGAAAGAGAGCCGAAGTCTCTTAAAGGGCATACTAGCATGCCTGCTAGCCATGCTGAGCCATGCCAAACCAAGCCGAGAAGAAAGCATGTCTCCAACACTCCCTTCCTCACCATCCACCTCCTCCATCTATCGCTTACATTCTGAATCGGGTCTTTCCTCTCTAACGATGCCCTCCACTATGGCACATCATCTTCTTTTCTTCTTTCACTCCCTCCTTTATCCCTTCGCTTACGGCGCGGTTCAGGTGTCCAACCATATATGAGACAGATACTGCGCCATTTCCTTTCCTCAAAAACCAATTATTATTATTATTATTCTCTAACGATGAAAGTTTGTGTAACAGTCTTAGAGCGGTTTTTTTGTATTTCCTGTCTTTCCTTACCTCCTCGCCTCTTCCTCGTGAACGTCTCTGCTGTGCGCCCTCATTTGGCGATCGCACAGCACACGTTTATCGCTAATGACAGGACACCATTGCCTGATTTGCGACATTGTAAAAGGGTTTAATTTTTGAAGGCGTTACTTAGGCGCTGTTGCGTGTATACTGGCGCCACCCCAATTCGCTTCCTCCTTCTTTTTTTTTTATTCGAGAAGTGTGCCATGAGGCATAAGTTGAAAAAGGAAAGGGGGGGAAGGAATGCACGGGATTGAAAGTTAAAAGAAGGAGTGAAGAACCGTTGCGCTGAGGTAGTCGCAGAGGTTGTTAATGAAGCGGTTGTCCATAGTCTACTTCACGTATAGTCACTTTCGCGGTTCCACCGCAGGCCCACCTCCCTGAGGAGCCGTTTTCTGATAGCAGCCGTCGCTGGGCACGTCCACAACAAGTGCCGCACATCACATATGTCTGGTGCAGCGCTACACCCCTTCGTTTATTTTTTTTTCGGCGTCTTGAGTGTCACAATTCCTCCTCTCCCTCTTCCTCTCGTTACCGTAGAGCGTGCCTCGTGTACTTTGCGTTCCCCACAGAAAGTGATGAAAATGGCTGATACGAGTAGGGCCATAAAATATGGATGTGCCACCCTTGACAATTCTTTGCATCACCAGATTTGACAGGATTGGATTTTTCTTCTTTTCAGTGTATTCGATGTATCCGCGGTGTCCTTGCAGAAGGTGATTGGAAATCTATATACCATTGTCCCGTGCAATTGATGCATCTGCAGAAGAAAGACAAATTAAAAAGCTGCAGCATGAGATAACCGTTTTATTGCTCCCATTCAGACGTTTCGGTTAGTCTTCGGACTGGTGCTTCGATTCAAGCTTGTTTCTTTCATGAGCCAATTCTCAACAAACAGTGCTAAAAATGTAGAACTTTTTGCTGGGCTAGTTGATCCATTCTTGCGTAAGTGAAACAGCGTGAAATAAGAAGTGCGATGACGAAATTAAATCAGATCCCGGTCCCAATTTTTTTTAGTACGTTAGCATTACTATTGTCACCTTCTCAAGATGCACCCGTCTTCTGTTGTGTCATGCAACCAGCCTTCAAAACACCACCACCTACTACCCGCCCACTTTTGCAGTTTACCCATCTCCACCTTTCAAAAAACTTCCATCGAACGCCATCTAACCCACGTTCACCCTACCAAGGGTACACCCACATCAACCACCCACCACAAAACCCTTCAGAAGGCGGTACCCGCTACCCATCCACTCATATCCACCCTTCAGACGCCTCCGCCCACGGGATCTTTAGGCAGCATGGAAATGCAAAAACTACGGTGAAATACAATTCAAAACAACAACGTAGAGATGATCATTCCAGCGCCGAAATGTACAATCAATACAGCTAACGCAGATTTGTCGCATCATCTCGTAAGATCGGCTACGCATTTTCTGTGCTTGGGGTACTTGGCCCCAACTTCTTCTGCTGGGAAAAGCCATCGAAGAACTCTTCAAATATTTGAGAAACAGAGGCTGCAGCATCAGGCTGTAAACTCATTGCGGGCGTTCTGTGTTGCTGCAGACTAATGTAGAACATGGACATGATATATACTGCAAAGTGAACTCTTCTTTCATTCCTCTTCTGTTTTTTTTTCGCTGTTTCCATTCCCCTCATTAACTGTATGTTAGCCAACTGGGCACTGCCTGGTTTACCTGCCTGTCATTCGTTTCCTTTTCTCTCTCTCTCTTTCTTTTTTTCTCTCAGTTTTGACCACGTCCTGTTCCCTTCTCTTGCTCTCTTACCCTGTTTTGATCGGAATGCGACTGTTCCGGCGGAAGTGACTTCGCATTTTTCAGCACAAAACCGCGCCATCCCATCCACGGCAGCCAAACCTTATGTTCCCTTCCCACTCGCTTCGATGCGCGATATCACATTCCCGGTTCGAACCCGACCGCGGCGGCTGCGTTTTTATGGAGGAAAAACGCTAAGGCGCCCGCGTGCTGTGCGATGTCAGTGCACATTAAAGATCTCCAGGTGGTCGAAATTTTTGCGGAGCCCTCCACTACGGCACCTCTTTGTTCCTTTTTTCCTTCACTCCCTCCTTTATGCCTTCCCTTACGGCGTGGTTCAGGGGTCCAGCAATATATGAGACAGATACTGCGTTATTTCCTTTCCCGCAAAACCAATTATTATTATTATTATTATTATTATTATTATTATTATTATTATTATTATTATTATTATTATTATTATTATTATTATTATTATTATTATTATTATTATTATTATTATTATTATTATTATTATTATTATTATTATTATATCGCGGGAAACACTGTTCGCGCACACGAAATGCTAGCACCCTATAGGAGCCGACGAGGAGTAGTCTGGAAGTGTGCGCGCCTAACCCGGCTTGCGTCCTCTGCATGACCTGCCGTGAAACAAGGTTTCCAGGGCAGCGTCGACGATACTCTTCCCGCGACCGACGCACTCCTGACAGCAACCAGAGATCAATACACGAGGTCAGGTGCATGTGAGTTTGTGGGTGAATCACTCACGTACAATCAACGACAGCCGAGCTTACCACCACCTTTACTGGTTTCCCTCCATCCCTTCTCCCCGCTTACCCTCTGAGACGCGAGCCTAGGAAGGAGAGCGGCGTGTAAAGGAGCGGTCGAAGAAGCGTGGAAAAAGAGTGTCCCGAATAGGGGAAGCGGCGGCACCGGAGCCCACACAAATGCCACGCCAAGCAAAGAACTGCGACCGCGCGCAGCCATCGTCCTTTCCCCAAATTAATTGAACCTTGAGGCGAGCCAGCCGTACCTGGTGTGTGTTTCTGCATAGAATGAACTTCCCGCGGGGTGGGAGCCGCGAAAGCGGGAAAGTGTGGGTGAAGAAGAAAGGGGGAAAGGTATAACGAACTGCTGGTGGGTTCTCCTTGTTGTTTCGACTAGATTGGTTCCCTGCCTTCCCCTTAGGCCGGGCGTGTTTCGGGCGAGACGCCGAGGAACGCCGCTCTGGAATCCCGACACTCACGTTTCCTTTCCTAATTTCTCTCTCTCTCTCCCACCGTGTACTGTCTTCGGTGCCTCTATAGCGCCTATCTCCCCACCAATTCTCCTGCTCCCTGCTGCAGCCGCCAACAGCCCGCAATTAATTATCGATGCTCCAAGTAACTTCGTGAATCTGCGGAGCGAACAGCCATTGCATCACCCTCCCCCCTCCATCCCTATACTTTTCCCCCGCTTTGTTCCGATGCAATTTCTGTATATTGCTCCTGCATTCTATTTCTCTACTTGACCCTCTCTTTCTCTGAGTGCCACTTTTCTCTTTACTCTCGATAAACCTGCCGCAAACACTCCCAACACCCATGCTTTCTGACCGCAAGTTTCCATGAGCGGTTCTTCGCCTAGGCTACTTTTCTAAGGTGTGTTACGGGCGATCCCGTTTCGTTTGCTTTTCGTATGATTTTTATTCCTTTTTGTTTTGTCACGTACGGAATCGTCGCAGACAACGTTTTTCGACAGTCGCATCTGGAGCTCCGCCTATATGTACTTTTCTTTTAACGTGGCGCCATCTTATACAATTTCAGTGCAGTGCACGTTAAAGATCCCCAGGTGGACGAAATTTTTCCGGAGCCCTCCACTACGGCACCTCTTTCTTCCCTTCTTCTTTTACTCCCTCCTTTATCCCTTCTCTTACGGCGCGGTTCAGGTGTCCGTCGATATATGAGACAGATAGTGCGCCATTTCCTCTCCCCAAAAAACCAGTTAATAATATTATTATTATCATTCCGTAGAGTTACCCGCCGCGGTGCCTGAGTAGTTGGGGCGCTTGGCTACTGATCCGGAGATCCCGGGTTCGAACTCGACCGCGGCCGTTGTGTTTTTATGTAGGAAAAACGCTAAGCCGCTCGTGTGCTGTGCGATGTCAGTGCACCTTAAAGATCCCCAGGTGGTCGAAATTATTCCAGAGTCCTCCACTACAGCACCTCTTTCTTCCTTTCTTCCTGCACTCCCTCCTTTATCCCTTTCCTTACGGCGCGGTTCAGGTGTCAAACGATATATGAGACAGATACTGCGCCATTTCCTTTCCCCCAAAACCAATTATTATTCCGTTGAGTTCTCGGGCCTCTTAATTACTTGTCTGAGTGTACATGTGCTCGCTTACAGCCTTCGACAATTTGGCTTGCCCCTCGTATTCCCTTATCCTTCCGCAAGCTATGTGCTCCCGTAGGACAAAAGTTTAAGCCTTTCCTCGCCATGGCTGGTAACTCGCACCTCCTCTTCACCACTGCCTTCAATGTCCCTGGTGGTCTTCCTACGTACCCCAGCCACGTTGATCGCACCTAGGTTCGCCATTAACCTTATTATAGGGAGCCGGTCACCTGAGACATGTATAATTCCATAGCAAAGCGTGCGCGCGCGATTGATTGCACGACTACGCGCTAATGTAGCAAGCTTCCCTTTGGTTGCACAGAATGTCGAGCAACGCCTTCGTTAGAGCAAGTGTTTTTTAGAGCATCGAAAACCTTTAAAGAAGATTTCCTCAGTCTACACTTGATATGGTCGATTGAAATTTAATATGTCGGAGGAAAAGAGGGATCGAAGATAACTGTGTGCTCTGAGGTTAGAGAGCAGAGTATCGACAGTATATATCTTGCCTCTTGGAATGCAATTTTATTTAGAACAAATTCATGCCTACTAGCTCGATTTGTCCTCTAATTCTGTTTTTCCTTTTTCTTACCGCCTCATGGCTTCACTCATTTCGTCCACATAGAAACCCAGCCAGCGCTAACCTGTTAGATTACATCTTCAATGACCATTTAGTGGCATGACAATATGCCTCACTTCACAGGATGGCAAGCATGCAACATCAGCGCGAAATTTAACCAAATATGGAAGTATGCGCAGCCCTTTACGTGCGAATGAGACACGGCTATGTGTGCATTGGGGCTGTTTAGTGCGTATTACAAGTGTAATATGTTTGTACTTGTGTATATTCTGTACTTTTGCCTTTTATATGTGTTTCCTTCTTTTATCACTGCTGTCGAAACTCTTTGCTGTAGGGGGCTGGGACAATCGTCAGGTCATCGGTACCTTTAGTCCCAGTCTCCACTCGCTATGACGAGGAAATAAAGTTCATTCAAATGAAGAAAAAATTAAGAGGTGATCTGACAACAACCGGCGTATACAGCATGATATCGCCGATTTCATTATATGCGTGTATTTTAAGGAACGCGATCGGTAACGTTATTTTATTACTTTCTTAATATATATACATTTTAATAAAACTTGCAAGGTATGATATCGACGTGTTCATCAGACAAAGGGTAAAGTACAGAAGTAAAGTTCAGACAAAGCAGGTAAAGTTTTGCGCTGAGCACAGATTTTGGCCGTTAAGTTAGCGTAGCAGCCCAACACGTAAAAGGCGACCTATCTGCAGGTCTGGCATATGCAACCCTCATTCATACTGAGTAGTAAGTTCTTGCTCATAAAGGCGCTCATAATTCCTGTGTGCCACATGCTGCTTGTAAAATGTACGGACGGTTGAGCAGACATGCGTACAAGAGGACGGATATACATTGCGATGGCATCAAAACATATAACCGGGATAGCACATTACGCGTGCGACAAGGAATAGTTCTTCAAAATGAAGGTGCGTGCTTGACAAAAAGTGCGCGAAGTTTTCCTGTTTAACATACATTCTTAAATATTAGATGTGTGCAGGACAGCAGGAACACTATGCAGCATGCGGGGAGCAAGCCGGCTTATGCTAGTGAAATGAGTTACAGGACTAAAGTATTCGACAGGTTTAGTGGTAGGAAGCCATAAAGAGGAGATCAAAGTAAAAGGCGTCGTTGTTTGTGAGGTCGGATAAATCAAACGAGGGTTGCTGCCCTACGCGTGTAAACCTTCGTAAACGCCCCCTCTTCCCCCTCCTCCCTCTTTTTTCTACCCTGACCATGAAACCAGAACTTAACAAAGTACATTAATGCGTGATATGAGGAGGGACCAGAGCAAGTTTTTGGATGTCAGTGCACGGTAAAGATCCCCAGGTGGTCGGAATTATTCCGGAGCCTCCACTACGGCACCTCTTTCTCCCTTTATTCTTTCACTCCCTCCTTTATCCCTTCCCTTACAGCGTGGTTCTGGTGTCCAATATTATATGAGACAGATACTGCGCCATTTCTTTTCCCCCAAAACCTATTATTATTATTATTATTATTATTATTATTATTATTATTATTATTATTATTATTATTATTATTATTATTATATTATTATTATTAATATTATTATTATTATTATTATTATTATTATTATTATTATTATTATTATTATTATTATTATTATTATTAACAAAGTACATTTGCAAGAACCTGAACGCGCGAAGCTTAGAACGGGACACTGACAATGTCTTTCTAATGAGCTCCTTGCGAGGAAACAATAAAAGCTAAAGCAAGAAAACAGGTCTTCCGCACTCACCCCTTTTTCTCTCTCACTGCATCTCCAATAATCGTTTTTTTTTCATAGGTTGTTTACTCCGTTTTGCCTTTTTATTATCTTATTTCGCTTATAGCTAGCCTTCGCCGAATGTGCAACCCAAAACTTCATTACTTTCTGGCGTCTCTTCTGATAAACGTGGAATATGTATCAAGTACAATGAGAAAAGACACGCCAGCAACCTTGGCTTCGAGCCTACCTTTATTAATACCTCAGACGGCTGCTTCTTCTCAGCGTTGTGAACTGTTGCATTTCTCATGACGGTTTTATTGTGCGGATTGCTTCACCTATCCTCACCGAGTTTGTCATTATTTGCTTTCGTGTTTCTTACAAACATTGACAGCTTCATCATCGCTCACCTTTCATTTATTCTTTGTTAAGCAGGCGACCCATTTTTGAACACGCTCTAGTATTTTTGTTGCCATTTTTTTAAGATCAGAAGGTCCTTTTCTGAAACACACGCTTAAGCATATTTTATTATTAGTACGTGCACGTAGCGGGCAGGGTCCCTTTTGAATTAATAAACAGAGATGGACTCAGCAGCGCACGTAATAATTTCTATCAGGATTTCGGCAATAACGTCGTGGATTAGATGTGGGGCTATGGTACATGGAAAACGCGCTGCGCGCTTGCACATTATTCTCCAGAGATGAGACAGGCATAGGAGTGCACGCCGTCTCTCATAAGCTTCTTTTTGTTTAATTCGGTTTTTCATTGCGTCTCACCATGCTGGTGCTGCATGAAAATCGGGACTACTTGATGCACTTGACATTGCCGCTTTATCCGTGCAAGGTGCCTTATTAAATATCCAGCTTCTAGGTAGTATAAGAAGATTACGAGCGTTTCAGCCTTTCACGTCAACATCTTTTTCGAGTTGCTGCAAGTTTCCGCACTGCATGTTAAAGAACCCCAGGTGGTCGAAATTTCCGGAGCCCTTCACTACGGCGTCTCTCATAGCCTAAGTCGCTTTTGCATGTTAAACACTCACAAAACACAAACCAAAACTTATGTGTGAGGTCCAAGCTGTGCAAATGCAGGAAACAGCATTGCCATTTCATGCGTACCTCACATCTCATAAGGATACAACGTGGGAACGTTGGTGTTCATAGATAAGGTCCATCCTATTTCTAGTACTGCGATGTCCTTTTAAAGTATTGCGCTAGCAGAAGATTACACAGTATGACTTTGATATCGCGGTCGTAACATGGGAAACATGAGAGAAGGGTAATTGAAAATGGAGACCTTTCTTTTGGGTTTACCGCTCCACAGCTCTTTCCGTGACAGTGTCGTTGTTGTCTGGGTGAGGCCTGCTTTTGTTGTGCTGTTATATGTGTTTTGACATTCCTTGTGTGCTACGAGGTACATTGTTCGACGGCGCGGCGTAGACGGAAACCCGTGACAGCGGCATCATCAATTACCCAGCCATGCTCTTTGAGTGACGACCAGAAAAACCGGACCCGCCGCCGCCCCGGGGAAACAGGCTTTATCCTCCCCAATTTCCGGTTACATTCCAGGACAAGGGAGCTGTCAGCGGGCCAGAGCGCGCCGTACCACAGCCGACGCTATGCGATACAGCGAAGACGACATTCTTTCCCTCCCTCCCCCCCCCCCCCCCTTTGTCGTGGGCTATCGCCGGGAAGGCACCCACAGCTTCCCAGAAGGGCCGCGACGGACACCTGTCATGGCGGACAGGCAGTATTCGCCAAGAATGTGGAAAGACAGGCGCTAGTGAATTAGCTCCGAAGAGAGAGCCTGTGTATACTCTCACTTGAGAGAGAGTGGTGGCGTTTTTGTTGTTTATTTAGTTTGTATTGTTAACAGACTCTGGGTTCGAGGCTAAGCCCAACCCAAAGGGGTGGTCCCCATCTCGCATGTTATTTTGGATTGGAGAATTGATGCTTTGGGCGGGCCACTGGAAATGACCGCCCTTAGTCCTTTGTTAATCAAGTGCTTAAAAGCACATGTAAACGGATGCAGTCCTGTCTGAGCTGGGGCTCCATGCTTAGCATGTAATGTGATGCTACTTAGGCACTAACCTGCCCGGTCGATGAGTAAAGTAGTGCAAAGTTTGTTCTGTTGTAAAATTACGCTCTGCTGTCATCATCTACAAGCTCGCCTCCTGTTCATCTTCCAAGCCGAACGACACTAGAGGAAGGGTTTGTGAACCATCCTCGAAGAAACGGACGACTATTGAAATTCTACTGCATACACGCTGAGGACGACATCGTTCGCCAAGAGGGCCTTCAGTGCCGAAGCCCGACGGCGTGCAGCTTCTGCCAGCAACCGCTCGAGCCCAACTCCGGAGCCACTCCATCGCCCCCATGAAGTCGTCGGCACGTAAGCTCGGACGCCCCAGCCTCTGATGTATAACCTTAATCATGTGTAATTATTGAATATACCTGTTTGTTTAAACTGAGCCATACGGTGTCTCTTTGCCTCTCCGTCCCGTGTGGACCTGCGCATTATGGGGGTCATCACAGTGTTTCTTCCCAAGCATTATATACCATTCCACAGGATAGCGGGAAAGTTTCTTCTGAATACTTATTTGCCTGATTTTATGACCGATGAAGCAGTCCATTCGAAACAATTCGGTTTCATTTTCTGTCGACAGCATCGTAATGTCGCACGATCTTCGGACAGGCAGAGCATTTTTTCCTTTCTTCCTTTCTCTCTCTCTCTCTTTCTTCCTTCCTTTCTTTTTCTTTCCGTTTTCTTTCTATCGTTCTTTATTTTCTCTCTTTTTCTGTTTTCATTCTTTCTCTCTTCATTTCTTTCTTTCATTATTTATTTATTTCTTTCTCTCTTTCTTTCTTCTTTCCTTCCATCCTTTCTTTCTTTTGTGGAAGGTGACCCACATGTATTGGAGGTCCCGGTAGCCGCGGCTGGTTCCGTGTTGTGCGAGCAAGGTCGAGCTACCAGCTTCATCTTCATCAGCGCCGCTACATGTGCTCCCCCCCCCCCCCCACCCCCCCCCCCCCCCACCTCTAGCTCGATGCGCGATAAAGCAAAGGAAACAGTATCTACAAGCTTCTTCATGACAGTGAAGTGCGGGTCAGAGTTCGTGAAGGTCGCCGGGTGGGAGAAACAATCTCGGGCGGTCAAGCCTGGCTGCTTCGCAAAGGGCGAGGGGAGTCAAAGATGAGGATGATGACGGAAGGAACAGGCGGGAAAAATCATGCATCGAGGAATTTGAGGCGGGATAGGCGTGCTTCAGTAGTAAGGCCTACTGGTGAGTCCGGCAGTTGGGTGGAAGTTGGCCGGGAAATGCCAATACAGAAAGTGCAGCCGCGTGGGGTGTACGGGAGACACGCGATGTGCGCTGGCCCAGTCGGTGCGGACGAAGGTATGGCGAGGGGAAGCCACAGCCGTGATGTGAAGGCGATGCCTCGGTCGCTGGCGATGGCGAAACAACGGCGGACGGCACTGGGCTTGAGGTCTGCTGCGTGGGGCACGGGCTACTTTGTGAGGGAGTATTCGAAGCGGGCGACGGGGTGTACCGGCTGTCTGAAAAAACGAGTCCACTGCGGCGTTGGGACCACTTGCTGGGAACAGAGGGCACAAGTCCGGTACGTAGGGCTCGGAATTAGAAGGAAGCAGTAATGCTGAGTCCATTGGCGATGTGGGAAGGGGCACGCAGTAATGCGTCGCAAGCATGCCGCCACCTTCGGTGGCTGTCTCGTCTGTCGCGGAGGCACAGTCAATTGTGAAAGCGCCAGGTGCGCAGGGGTCCGTGGCAGGCGGGTCGGGTGGGGCGTGATGCCCGACGAGGCTCTGGTGTGGCTTGCATGCGCGCCCCGCGTCAAAAACAGACGGGCTTACTGTGGTTGGACTGGAGGTAGCTTCAACTTCATCAGCGCCGCTGGCGATGCCAGCGCCGCTCCACTTTCCTTCTTTCTTTCTTTCTTTCTTTCTTTCTTTCTTTCTTTCTTTCTTTCTTTCTTTCTTTCTTTCTTTCTTTCTTTCTTTGTTTCTTTCTTTCTTTCTTTCTTTCTTTCCTTCTTTCCTTCTTTCTTTCTTTCTTTCTTTCTCTCTCTTCTCTCTTTCTTTCTCTCTTTCTTTCTTTCTTTCTTTCTTATTTAAATCCAATTGCAACTCCTGCGTGAAAACTTCCTGGGAGAATCGCTCCCTTATCTCCGCCGTGCGTATTATAGGCGCAGATTGCGACACTAGATATGAGCGCAAGTAACCAAAGTATGCACTTGTCACCACAGGGAACGCAGCCACTGACTGCTACGCGCTTTCGCGGGCACTGCATCCTGCTAGTACGAAGGGCGGTGTCCAGTCCACAACGCAGGCCTCACGTTGAGGCAACAAGGCTAACGACTGGGCGACTGTCTTGTGCTCTTCTTTTTCTCCTGCGTTGCCTCTGTTGGCTGGTTTTAAGATCACTTACGTTGAGGTTTAAGCGAAGAACAAGAGAGGGGAGGGAGATGAAAAAAAGGGGGTGGGGGGGGGGGGGGGTATGATGTGCGAGCAGTCCTCCAGTGTTGTCCGAAGCGTATAGCACTCACGCCTACACAGCGGAAAAGAAAAATAGGACAAGGAAGACAGCGCGGGGATGAGAAAAAGATAAGGAAAACACCAAGAATAGTTAGATCGGCTTTAAGAAAACGAAGCAAAGAAGAAAAAGGTAAAGGAAAAGAGAAAGAAAAATATAAAGGAAAAAAGCAAAGACACGAGACAAAAAGGAAGAAAGAGAAAGAGGAAGGAAAGAGGAAAGGATAAAGGAGAAGAGAAAGGAAACAGAAAAAGAAGTTGGGGTCGAAACCGGTGACAGCTTTTTCTCTCAGCCCCGCCGCGGTGGCTCAGTGGTTAGGGCGCTCGACTACTGATCCGGAGTTCCCGGGTTCGAACCCGACCGCGGCGGCTGCGTTTTTATGGAGGAGAAACGCTAAGGCGCCCGTGTGCTGTGCGATGTAAGTGCACGGTAAAGATCCCCAGATAATCGAAATTATTCCGGAGACCTCCACTACGGCACCTCTTTCTTACTTTATTCTTTCACTCCCTCCTTTATCTCTTCCCTTACGGCACGGTTCAGGTGTCCAACGATATATGAGACAGATACTGCGCCATTTCCTTTCCCCCACAAAAAACCAATTATTATTATTATTTCTCTCACGTTTTCGTTCTCTCTGGAGTTGTCGCGCTATAGGCGAACGCGACGAAGACGTGGCGGAAGGCAGCGCGATTTGCAGATTGGTGGAGCGCTGCCGAATAGCGTTGCGGCACGCCATGTCGCCGAGAGAGGGCTCTGTGTGTACGCCTGCGCGTGTAGGGCAGTGCCGCGCGAAACGGCAGAAAATGGAAGCTTATCAGGCGCAGGTACAAAATGAGCCACTGGGATGCGCGTGGGGATTAAAAATAAATCTTATCCTATTCGTTCTTACGAGCATCAAGCTGCGGCGACACTTAATTAAACGCCGGATTCGCATAGTTAATCGATCTCTAGGGCGAGAAAGGTGGGAAAATCACCTATGGTGCTCTGCGTGTTGAGATAAGAAGAGAGAAAAAAAGAAAAGAAAGGCGCTAAGAGCCACAATAAAGCCGAATGCGAAAGATGGAGGAGCAGAAGAAAGATAAAACAAGAAAGTACTCCTAGAGGAAATGTCTGTCGACGAACATGAACTGCATAATGTCTTTATAAAACCATTATCCCGAAAGCACACCCTCCGCCATCGCGGGAGGTCAACAGAGATAAAAAAGGGGCTGTTTCTTTTCCCGCACACGCCGTCACGGAGGCTGAGGAGGGATGTGTGCATAGGTTTTGGATTTGGGTCGTGCTCTTCCGCGTGATTCGCGTATCTTTCATTCTTCTGATTTTTTGGTTGTCTCTTTAACAGACTAAGCTAATGCTCTTCAAAGCAGTAGCAGCACCTTTTGTAAGAAAGGGACGGAAATCGAAGAACAAACATCTAAATATGTATGGTGAAGTTATAACGTTCTCATTATGCATAGTGTAGTCGTGTACAGTCATGACCTAGGACCCGTGTGAGGCGTTGTTGCTCAGCTCTCACGGTACAGACAACTGCTAGTAAATGTAACCTTACTATTGATTCATTGCGAATACTATCTCCAGCTTCAGTGACACCTTTTGATAGGCTACACAGCCACAGCCGCATGTCTCGCATATTGTCTAGATGTGACTTTCTCTCCGAAGATCATTTTACTCTACAAGTGGAAAGATTGTACTGCATCATTCTTTGTCGCCCAATGACCTTCTGGGTCGTTTTTCTACGATTTGCTAGGGACAAACGCAAGAGGGTCTTTCGGCGGATATTAGCTTCTCAGATGCCTCCAAGTCATACTTGTGTGACGTGCACCGCCGTAATGCCGAACTTTTCTCAAACAGAACGTTTTCACAGTACGCTGCCTTAGTGCCCTCTCCCTTTTTTCTTGAAGAAAAACTGCGAGCGGTCCAGTATGCTCCCGGGTGGTACACTCGTACCTCATCTGTCTGCGTGCTTTCAGGAAACTAGGTAGGGTGCACTCAGCTAGGCGATCAGCGGGATTGATAAGGGTAAATGGAGGAGAGATGGGGGAGGGGGGGGGGCGTTTTTGCGATGGCGCACGAGGAATAAAAACCCAGAGGTCCGAAACCGTATCCTATCTGGCACTGTAACACGGTTTCGGTAAAATAATCGAAACAGAGCGACGCGCGGCATTGAAAAAGGCGTGGGACGACAAAGTGCGGTCCAGCAAACGACAATGTCGAGCATGAGATCTGTTAGGAAGTTGTCCACTCTGCGCGCTTTCCGCCACCATCGCGGCAAATCACCCGGCAAGGAAACAATACGAGGACTCTGCCTCTCCCACCGCCTCAGCACCTGCGGAGGGGTGGTGGTGGTAGTGGCTTTATTAAAAATAATAGTAAAAAGGAAGGAAAAGATTTTTTGCTAGCCCCGGCATCTGCCATCGATACTGAAGCACCTGAGCTGGGGCAGCGGAAATAAAGGACAGCAGGCAGAATGAAAAAAAATGAAATAAAAGAGGTGAGGGGACAGGAATAGAGGACAGGGGGAGAAGTAATATGTACAAACTATTTATACAATAAGAAATGTGTCCAGGTTGTGCGGAGGGGCGAAGCGTCTTCCAACTCTGCGGGGGTGCATGTGACGGTTCAATCGAGGGGACAAGGGGGAAGAAGCGAGGTTAAGAAAAATTGAAAAAGTGGTAACTGATAGGTATTTTGGGGAGAGGGGAGAGTTTAGAAGGATAGTAGAAAGCGCAGGAAAAGGTTAGGTGTGAGGGAAGTGCTTCCCATGGGCATAGACGACGCATCCGCCTTGCGTGCGGCAGCGTATGCGGGGTTTCAATCGTGTGAACAAGGAAAAAGAAAAAAGGAGAAATTTGATGACATAAAAAAGCAGGGATTGCTTCTGGTGCATTGGGGACAAGGCAAGGATAGGAGGCAGAAAAAATGGGGAACGAATGGAGGAGTTGTAGGCTGGAGTAGTGGTCGAGAATTGGAGCCAGACAAAAAAAAAGGAAATATTTTGCGGAGAGGGTGGTCATGCGCGTCGAATGTGTAAGCTGACGTATAGTTCCTTTCTGGAAAATTTGTTCTCCAACTTGGGGAAGCAGGTTTGTTGTACGGATAAGCGCAAGAGAAGCGTACGCGCACTGTTGGAGGCTCTGCTTGCGATGGAACGGGAAGGCACGGGAAGAGAAGCGAACAGCGAAAAGCGGCAATAGGGATTTTAAGGAAGGCAAGGGGAATGGAGAAGAAATGGAAAGAGTGGAACGCCATTGAATCTGACCCCAAGCTCGTATATAAGTGTAGGCTGCGGAAGCATCGAGGATGTTTGCCACATTTTTTCACTTTAAGGGCTTTTTGAATGGCTTGCTTTTTACTCACTGTTTGTTTTTCGCTTGCTTGATACTGTAGTTGAAGTGAAAAAGAAAGCTCGAGCTTTCTTTTCTCAGAGCGCCCGTGGTAGTGACCTTTTTTGTCATTGTTTATCGGCATTTGTTGTTCTCTTTACTTTACAAAAATGCGAGCCCTTTTGCATACATGCATAACAAAAAAAAAGATGAAATGGGAAGAAAAAGTCCTGAGCCTATAGAGACAGCTGCTCCAAGCGCGTCCGCTATTGGAAATAGTCGCGAACGGCACCGTTATTATCAGAAATAATACAAATATTGGTTCACCAATTTGTGTTACCTCTGTTTAAGTTTATGATGAACATCTTTTATGATGAACATTGTGGTATTGCTCTACTGAGAGAGAGAGAGAGAGAAACAACTTTATTGAGAGGTCACGTTAGGCGTAAAAAATATCCTGTACCAGTGAAACCTAAGCCAAATCGTCCCTCAGCTGATGACGCAAGCTGAGCCTGCCGCTTTCAGCGAGGGGGTAGAAGTAAGGGGAGATTGGATGCGTTGAAAGGGGGCCGGAGAAAAGAGAATGATCAAAATTAGCATAGGATTCGGGGAAATTGGTGCTTCCAAGGGAGGGTTAGAGAAGTTATAGGAAAGAACGAGAAAGGGTGAGGAGTGTACCTAAGTAGATGTGCTTAGGGGTGGGGTGATGTCAGGAGTCGGAAGAGCGCGGAGAGGTTCTATAATGTTGTCAATGTGAGACATTATTTCTTACCTGTAATTAAGAGCAGTCTCTCACTATGATTGATAAGGCCAGAAGCCCTTTTCTCAAAAGAAGGAGTAACGTTATCGTGCGTTATTGTTTAATTTAGACTGCCATCTAATGTCTTGACAAAAACTTTACTCCTTATAGTCATTCATGTAATAGTTGACTGATATTGTGAGCTTAATTTACATTTTAAAGTAAACAAAAACAATTTTCTATCTCGTTTCATTTGGCTTGGAAGGCGATTATCACTTGACGTGGTAACGGAATCAACTATGAATGTTGAGTTTCCCGTAAAATTTTACAGAATTAAAAAGTCGTTGTTTAGCGCCAATGCTGTCTGAAAGAGATAAGAGCATTTCCTCTCTCGTAATACTCAACTATAAGTGTTTGATGAAAATATTTCGCCATTCCTGCTCCGGCTCCCGTGTTTAGATTCAGCACGAAATCATGAGCTTAGAGAAAGACGGTGCTTCTGTCCACGCAAGATGCGTGAGCGCTCCTACTTTCCGCCTGTCTCCACAGAGGAAGCCAGATTCGGCTGCATCACACACGAAGGGGCGTGCATTGTTACGTTTTCCTGTTTCCCATTCTTTCGGAAGCGCGCACACTGGCGCCT
Source organism: Amblyomma americanum (assembly GCF_052857255.1). Lineage (NCBI taxonomy): Eukaryota > Metazoa > Arthropoda > Arachnida > Ixodida > Ixodidae > Amblyomma > Amblyomma americanum. Next base: position 193,252,703 of record NC_135501.1, on the reverse strand, counting down.
TTCCGCAGCGATGAAAGACGAGAAAGATGAAACAAACACAGCGCAAAAAAGAAGTGAAGAGCTGGCGCTTTAAAGAAGATCTATAACCAAACACAAATAGGGCCAGGAAACACAAACTGCTTCAGTCATCGTCTGTTGTATCCTCCTTTGCACGGCTTTGTCTTGCACTCATGCGCGGCCAGTGTGTTCGTGGGTCTTTCCTGTACCGGTGTTGCTCAGTTTCTATGTGTTCTATAATCATGAGCATTGAAAACGCAAAACCAAATAAGTAGGCAAGCTAGGTACGTTTAGGAGCCAGTGAGGCGGGGGCGTTTCAGCAAAATGTCAAGTAGCTCCTTGCCGGTGCTTTCCCGTTTTCATTTGGCGACCTGCTGCCGCCGTTGCCCCCCCCCCCCCTCCCCCTTCCTCCCCCTACCATTTTTATGGCGCGAGCTGTCACGTGAGTTACCGCGCAATGTCTGTGACAGTGTCGGCCACTTTGTCTTCGAGGAAACCAGAAAACGGGAAGCAGCAAAAGAATAGAAGACAAACGTGTGAGGAAGAGAAAAAGTGGTGGCGCTGGAGAACCGCGGGAGATGCAGCGAAGGAATATTCCGAGTGGCCGATATGTTCGCCTTGGTGAGTGTGTATGTTTGTACGAATATATACAATCGTCGGCGTTTTTGTGTCCAGTGCTTGCATGTCATCCGCTGTATAAACATAGTAACAAAACACTGGATCTAAAGATGGCTCCGGAAAAGAAACTTTAAGATGGAGGGACGTAGAAAGAAACAATGCAAGCAAACACAATCCGATGACAGCGGGAAAAAAGCCGAGGTGCTGTTTGCGCCTTCTCGTGTATTCCATAGAGGAAAACAGAAGATGAAAAAGATTACAAAAACACGGGTGCCCCGAGATTGGCTTTCCTGGACTTCAGGTTTTTCGAGCCTTTTGGTGCCATTTTGTCGGCCAGTGTGGGGTTTGGGGAAAAAAGGTCCGCAGGGGAGGGAGTCGATATAGCGGCGCTGCGTTTTCCAAGAGAACAACGTCGTCGTCTCCCATGCGCGCTCCAAGGGCCGCGCGGTTGCAATTGGCGAGGCTCAGAAGGAGACTACGGTCCCAAACAGCATTACACGGAAGACAAAAAGTATGTGGCACGCCACGGCACAAGGGTTATGCCGAATAGAGAGAAGAGAGGGAGAAAAAGAGAAGAAAACAAAAAAAGGAAGAGAGTAGGAGCAAGAGAGAAATAATGAAGGAAAGATGGAAAGAAGGAAAGAAAGAAGCAAATAAAAAAGAAGGAAAGAAACAAAGAAATAAGGAAGGAAAGAAAAAAGGAAGAAGAAAGAAGGAAGGAAAGAAGGATAGAAAGAAATAAAGAAGGAAAGAAGGAAAGAAATAAATAGAGAAAGAAGCAAACAAAGAAAGAAGGAAGCAAAGAAGGAAGGAAGGAAAGAAAGAAGCAAATAAAGAAAGAAAGAAGCAAAGAAAGAAGCAAATAAAGAAAGCAGAAAAGAAGCAAAGAAGGAAAGAAAGAAGGAAAGAAAGAAATGAAGAAGGAAAGAGAAAGAAGGAAGAAAGAAGCAAATAAAGGAAGAAGGAGGAAGGAAAGAATCAAAGAAGGAAAGAAAGAAGGAAAGAGGGAAAGGAAGAAAGAATGAAAGAAAGAAAGAAGGGAAGAAAGAAAGAAAGATGCTCCCGTCAGCGCCATCTATCGCTTGTGCTGCCAGCTCTCAAATGTCATCGTCTCGGCCTCCGCTCGCGTACACCCCAGCGTCACTCAGCCGCCTGCAATAGCACCTTCCTCACACAGTGTTGCTTTCCGCTGCTATGTCGGCCGGTTTTGCGTTCTCCACCGTCGTTTCCCGCCTGGACTACTCGACAGGAAAAAGAGGACGGGCGCTGTCGTCGTTGAGGTGAAAAGATTGCTTCACATGAATCACCGCGAGAGAACCGGGGAAGAACGGCGCGGTCTGGCTTGGACTTACTCGGCTTTTTGCCGCCTTCTTTCGTTTAGAAGACCACTTCTTTTTTTTTGTGCTTGCGCGACCTCTTCTGAATTTCTGTCCATCACCGCAGTGTTTTTCTCTCTGGGGATTGCGTCGTGTGAACCGCCTTCTTCTGAAATCTCTCTCCCCTTTATGCCTGGTGTTGCCTCCTGACGCGTTCTGTCTATCTGTTGCTGCCAGGAAGAAAGGAAGGAAAGGGCACAGGCCTGCTCACTGGCTCAAGCCGAGCCACAATCGCTACCACGTGCAGATAGTAGGAGAGTTGAAAGATGGGATAGGAAGACAGGACAGTAAAGACGCGCTAAAGACAAGGCCGATCCCGGAGGTAGTGCAATACCGAGCCAATAGGTGGCGGGAGTGAAGCATCCTTCAAACTCTCCCCCGCATTTCCAAAAATAAGTCGAACTTGGACCCGTAACAGATACTCTACGGGGTCCGGACAAAAGACGCGTTGCTTGGTTCGTGATTTATTTATCTATTGTTTAATAATAATAATAATAATCGATTTTTGAGGAAAGGAAATAGCGCAGTATCTGTCTCATATATTGTTGGACACCTGAACCGCGCCGTAAGGGAACGGATAAAGGAGGTAGTGAAAGAAGAAAGGAAGAAAGAGGTGCCGTAGTGGAGGGCTCCGGAATAATTTCGACCACCTGGGGATCTTTAACGTGCACTGGCATCGCACAGCACACGGGCGCCTTAGCGTTTTCCCTCCATAAAAAGGCAGCCTCCGTGGTCGGGTATCTATTGTTTCCAAACACCGTAAGTACAGAGATTCATGTCGTGCCGTTTGTACACCTCATTTATGCTCCTTGAAAAGCCCGTAAAAATAGAGGCCCCGTATAACACGGCGCACATTGAACTCGAGTGGGCAATGGTCGCTTGTGAACGCTACATGTGGAGCAATGATATCACGCGGCAAATGAATCAATGGGTCGAGAAATTCTCCTCTGTAAATATTCGAGACAATATCCCCCATCTGTTTAAAACGAACTCAGAGACAACGTAAGCACGCGACTAAAGAAATATTCAACAGACAAGGACTTCAATCTTTCTTCCTTCAAAGAAATATTGCGCTGCTTGTGTGTTCCAGCGGATTTGCAAAAACAAACCACAGGAAGTGCGCGCTTTGTTAGTACACGCATGAGACGATTTCTCCCAAGGATACATAACAAGCGACATGTGTACGTTTTATATCATTCGGAGTTTTATTTTTCCACCCATGACCTTACCCCTGCCGTTTTGTTTTCATCTTTTGTATGTTCGGCAGAGGAGTAAAAACGAATTCATTGCATGAATATGAACAAAATGTTTTCATTCAAACTGCTAATACCTCAAGCAACAGGCCCGGTCACAACTGACTTCGCGGCAATAAAGCGACACCCGGTTTCGCCTGTGTATAATCTTCACTTTCGTGGGAGTAATTTCGTGCGCTAGCTGTAGCCTGGTTCGGCTTCTATATTTGATATCTGTGATTGTTTTTAATCGACTGTTCCTCATGCTTCATGATTGAAATTAAGAGGCATGGACTTGTGCAGGGCCCGTAATATGCTGAAGATAAGTCTGGAAGCGTGTTAGTTTAAAGAGTGGTCACCGGATTGGATAACCGCAGTCAATGAGGACAGAAACAGAGGGAAAGGTAAACTAGTGAAATCACTCAGATCACTCAGGCCACTACGATTACGCTGCGACATACGTAAGGCCGACTTAAATGGAAATAAATGCGGCATTCCACCTGTGCTGCCTCATCAGTCCTGTGAGGCTGGTTGAGTTAAGTAACAAATAAAATTATGCTTGTTACACAAGTACACCCCCAAAAAATGTAAGCAGCGCTTCAGGTTAGTACGCCTGGAACCACGGTCTGCATTGCGCTGAAGATCAAAAATTACCGCTGAAATATTGAATCATTGTTACATCTCACTCATAAGGGGTCGGAACTAGTATATGCAAGCGCAGGCTGCATACTTTGTCAGATTCTACGGCGCGTAGGAGGAAAAAACCGTCAGTATCAGCATCTTCGTGCGCCATCTTACAACACTCTTTAGGTTTCTCTCATTCACAAAAGATGATATTGTCTTTGATTTAAGCGCTTTCCACTACTCACTCTCGACAGATGGCGCTAGTTGGTGAAGTCGAGGCCAGTAAAGCTGTACTTGTAAGCGCTACGTTCTGAGCATGGGCTGCTGTGCATCACGAACTAGGCGCGTTTGGAACGAAGTGCTACAATATAACAGCACAGACACCCGAGGAAAAAGGAAGTTTAGAACCATAAGTTGCCTGTGCAACCTACGTGGCAATTCCATGCGATCCTAGCATGCCTCTCAGTCACGACATGGTTGTGCGTGCCCAGAGTTTTAACCTCGTTTAATGTTCCAGTTATTTTTGCTTCCACATGTATACGGTTTTGGTAACGCTTGATCGTGGTGTCTGCGAAGACCTCTCAGTGCCGAGAACTGCATATATGGCTGCTCTGAGGAGCAGTGGCTCGATTAAAAAAAAGATAATTGAGTTCTTGGTTAACCTAGCTGGACCAGACATTAACGCCTTGAGAGTGAAGCTCTGATGGCCGAGGAAGGCCATCACTTTGAAACTGAAAGAGAAACTGAACTACACGAAAACGCGTCCAATAAAATTTCGCTTTATTTGAAGCACGCCTTCTAACTACTCGTATATGATGAGACAACAATATCCGCGACTTTTATGCACGCTATATTCTCGCACTTGCGTATTTTACAGGCATTACTAAAGTTAGGCTTTTTTTTCCTGGTCACCAAAGCCCTTTTGATCTATTCCAAACACAGCAATGCCTTCATGGTGATTATAATATAAATGTGGATTATAACTGTATCGAGCGCTGACCACGACACTCGATTGCTGTGCTAACCTTGTATAACAGGTTGTCAATTACATTGGCTCCGCATTCATGATTTCTGAAAGCTTATATTCGATTATAGTCATGCAAAAAAAAAAACAATGTTTCTCAGAAGCTGCTAGAAAACATGCATTGTTAAGAAAAGCAAGTGATGGCGGCCATCGTGATAACCGTTTGGGAAGGTGCAGGACTATATAGGATATGTGTGAGCCCCTGAAAAAGTGCCTTACAGCGCGTCAGACGATAGGATGAGACTTAAAATTTCCTTCTTACTAGCTAACCAGCAAAGAATGCCTACTACATGTCAGAAATAATTGGTTTTGAGGGGAAAGGAAATGGCGCAGTATCTGTCTCATATATCGTTGGACACCTGAACCGTGCCGTAAGGGAAGGAATAAAGGAGGGAGTGAAAGAAGAAAGGAAGAAGAGGTGCCGTAGTGGAGGGCTCCGGAATAATTTCGACCACCTGGGGATCTTTAACGTGCACTGACATCGCACAGCACACGGGCGCCTTAGCGTTTTTCCTCCATAAAAACGCAGCCGCCGCGGTCGGGTTCGAACCCGGGAACTCCGGATCAGTAGTGGAGCGCCCTAACCACTGAGCCACCGCGGCGGGGCTACATGTCAGAAACAAATTGAGTATTTTGTTTGTTCTTTCTGAGTATTTTTAAATCTGTTCCTAACTTTCATTTACGGTTTTCCATTAGCACCAGGTTCATTCCATTACCTTAGTCTCTCCATACAAGGTCGCTTTCCAAGTAGGCGACTCTCTAACATCGAGACTAAGTTCGCCCGATCGGCTGCTTTCTGCTTAAGTCCGCCAACTATGCGGAGAATCCGGCCCTCACTGAACTTTCAGCATGTGCCTTCTGTTTTACTTCCCAGCCCTGTATAGAGCTCTTCGCAGGAGCAAATCCCATTTTCCTTGCTCCTCTTCTCATGTGTTCACCGAATTCCCATTTTCCGCCCTCACCACCTCTTCATGTGCCATCCTTTTCCAGACGCCTCTCTAGCCAGCCTTTCAGGGAACAAATATATACCCAGCCCTTTGAAATGGTTATTGGACCGAGCGCTCTAAAGCTCTTATATATATGCGCTGGAGACATAAGTGCCGTGGTTGTTGTATAGCAATCCCCCTTTGGAACGGCTTCGGAACCTAAGTGGTGGCTGACGTCGATAAGCATAACTCTGAAGTCTGTGAAGCCCTCACTAAGCGGGTGGCGGTATACAAGGAACCCGACAGTATTTTAGATTATACGCGGAGTTTACCGGTTAAAGAGAGCAGTGGGATGGCGATGACACGCCGGGATCGTCTTGGTAAACAAACGGGAGGTGCAGGAAAGGAGTGGGCGTAGGGACGGCAGCTCCTTTGATCTCGCTCTGGGCGGTGTAATTAGCAAGCGGACGAAGTGAAAAATCAGAGTAGCGTCATAATTCGAAGGATTCTTCGTTCCTTCTCCACGATTACTTGAAAGCAATCAGACGGTCGTCTAAACAAACGAGTAGATACACAAAGAATGGGGCAGGAGACACACAAGTCGGTTGGTGGTGGTGGTAGTGGTTTTTTTTAATTAAAAATAGTAAAAAGGAAGGAAAAGGCTTTTTCTAACCCCGGCATCTGCCATCGATACTGAAGCACCTGAGCTGGGGCAGCGAAAATAAAGGATAGCAGGCAGAATGGAGAAGTTAAATGAAAGAGGTGAGCGGACAGGAAGAGAGGATAGGGGGAGAAGTAATATGTACAAACTATTTACACAATAAGAAATGTGTCCAGGTTGTGCGCGTGATTAGTTCATTTTAGAGGAATTAAAACACACGCGCACAGTACTGTGTTGGCTACAACTGGAATGGGACGTCAAGTTATTAATCGCTCGAGGTAGTACTCGCGGAGCGTTCGGTCACTGCGGTTACGTCCACGAGTTCTGACATCAATGTTTTCAGTATAATTACTCTGGCTAACTTGGGGTCTCCCGGCACTGAGCAGCACAAAGAAGAATATAATATTACTTTTTCTTTATAATTATCGATATCCATGTATATACGAAATAGCCATGGAAAGGGGTGGAAGGAAAGGATGGGTAACGTCGCTTGTGTCGTCATTGTGTTCAAAGCGCAATGCGCTGCCATGACATCACCGCGATGCCACCCCGTCTTGACCAATCAGCATGGCGCGTGGTCGTGACATCATGCGGGACGTCACCTGGGCGCTACAGCGGCACAGGAGCCGTATAAACGGCAAGCTAAACTCAGTCGGATTATAGTTGTCAGTGAAAACTGATTCTCTGGCTATGTCTGGTTATTTTGACGTTTTCTCTGAATCAAAATACGGATTTGTCGGCGATAAATGTGAACTTAAGCATCTTTCTCCCAGTCGGTTCAAGCTCACGACATGCGTACTGAAAAGGGCGCGTTGCCACCCTTCTAAAGCACTGTGAAGCACAGCCTCTGAGATTCGCTTCCAAAAACCTGTTCTGACGTACGCATTTTGCTTGCGAAATTGGCCGGTGGTGGCGACACATGTATATGTTTTTTTTCTTCTTTTTTCTATCTTATAAAAGTTCCGTCTTCAACGAGGATGGCCCCTGTGGTTAAAGGGCGGCACCATATTGATTCAAGCCAACTTCTAACTGTTTTCAGCGCCCCTTACGTATCATCCACCTCCGAAACGAAGAAATAAAAACAAATGAACCCAATCACGCCCTATTTTCATTTTTCTAATAAAGGCGCCCATGCTGAAGTCGAAACATGGGTGGTGAAGGGTTGCCATGAGCGTCCGCTTTCGCATCCAACTGGTGAATATTCTTGTTGCAGCAGTGGCGTAGTGCTCGTGCGGGCGGTAGTTGAGCATCAGCTCTTGTATTCGGAAGGTGCCGGGTTCGACAGCCAATGCCACCGTGTACCCTCCGGCTTTCCAATGGATATAAGTTTTTTCTTAGCCTGATGGGGCCGCCGTGGTGGCTTAGTGGTTACGGCGCTCGGCTGCTGACCCGAAAGGCGCGGAATCGATCGCGGCCGCGGCGGTGGAATTTCGATGGAGGCCCGTGTACTGTGCGATGTAAGCGCATGTACACGGGATCTAGTTCGTTGGAATTTCCGGCCCCTTTAACTACGTCGTGCCTCATAGCCCGAGTCGCTTTTTGATGTTGAACCCCCATAAACCATAAACAAACCATACCCTGATGCACAATTTCTCTGGGGTGGAATGCTTGGAAAAATGGTGCTCTCGCAACAAAAAATACAGTACTTTCAAACACGCTTCCTCTGTGACACAGGAAAAGTGCTGTGGGGTACAAAGTACTATTGGGTACAAAACTATCCAGTTAGCACGAGCAGAAAGCAAACCACATAGCACTGTTTACGACTGGTTGTGTCCCACCACAATTGTTGGAGGAAAGTTGGACTTGGGTTCGGTAGTGCGTGCTTAATATTAAAATGAAGCATTCGTTGACCTACGTTGCTCCCATACAAAAAGATCGCCATTCAGGCTGTCTTGAAACTTTCCCCCTTCTAGTGCGTTTAGTTCACTGTGTTTCTTTTTTTTCTGAAGTGAATACAACTTACCACGATTTGCCTATACCTGTTGCTCACAAGGTTAGTACTGTACTAGGTTGCTCAATTATCCCCAACTAGAAAAGGTTGCTTTATTTGTGAGCTGCGTAACCACTCTAGAAAATAGTGTCGACTAGTGACTTCAGGCTGCAGTACTCGGCTAATAGCTCCAAAAGTCGCACTAGTGTTCAAGTGCAGCGAAATGTGTCTTAATAATAATAATAATTGGCTTTGGGGGAAAGGAAATGGCACAGTATCTGTCTTATATATCGTTGGACACCTGAACCGCGCCGTAAGGGAAAGGATAAACGAGGGAGTGAAAGAAGAAAGGAAGAAGAGGTGCCGTAGTGGAGGGCTCCGGAATAATTTCGACCACCTGGGTATCTTTAACGTGCACTGACATCGCACAGCACTCGGGCGCCTTAGCGTTTTTCCTCCATAAAAACGCAGCCGCCGCGGTCGGGTTCGAACCCGGGAACTCCGGATCAGTAGCCGAGCGCCCCAACCACTGAGCCACCGCGGCGGGGAAAAGTGTCTTATTTTGTATTTACATGAGAGGTGAACCTTTTTTTTATTTTATTGCAGGAAAAGAAGGTAGAAGGGGCGAAAGACTTCAGCTCGGTAAGCCTTCCTGATTTTGGCACATTCCTGGAAAAACGTGACGTAGATTGGCTTTTCTTACTTCTCTTTAACGAGCGCTGGGAAGTTGAATGGTATCGTCATTTGTAGCGGGTGTAATCTAAACAAGACAACAAACAAGCGAGGCCATCGAGGGTTTGTGTATTGTTTGCCTCCGCCGCGCTCTTTTAACCACCCTTCTTGAACTAGGCTGCCATTACCGCCTCGCCCCAACACCGTTTCTTCCGGAAATTGAAGACAAATATTGACGTTTACCAAGGCCAACAAGGCCACGCTCGGTGAAAAGCGCGAAGTCCTGGTCGGAGGTTAAAGAAGAGCGTTGGTTTTGAGGGGTCGGCTAAAAAAAATGTTGAACGTAAAATCGCAAATATACAAGGAAGAGAATAAGACAGACAACACGTGTCCTTGTTTCTTTGCGCGTTTACGTTCACCATGATATACCAACTCGCCAAAACACAGCCACTATTAAAAAAAATGTACACTGGAACACGATATGGAGCTACACGTTGCGTGAATAACAGTGCTTTCCTTACAAAAATTACAGTAGACATTCTAAAGACCATCTATACAGTTCGGTCTATAAAGTGTAAAGACTGTTTATTGACAAACCCTAGAGAACGGTCTATATAGAATCTACAGATTTATGGGCATACTCTTTTGTAGACTTTTTTGTATATAAGTCTATAGACTATGAATAGACGAAAAGAAATATCTATAGGAAGGCAAAAGGTTCTATAAGTTGTCTATAGACTGCCTATGCCCCCATATTTGTCAAATTTGTCATTTTTGGCAATTCAACCTGAGTGGGCGAGTATGAAGGATGGTATGGGGTGCATGCCCAGCCCCACAGCACGAAAAAAAGAAAAGACAACATTCGAAGCAAGTGCAAATAAACCCTTAGAGAGGAAGTTTTGAAAGCCACTGATATCGAGCTTTAATTAACAAGTCAAACGAAAGCATTTAAGGCTTGTCTAGTTTTCGTGGTAAGTGAAGGAGGTTAATTAAGTCACTTATTTGGACACAAGACACAAAATGGGCGACAAAGGGTCGACGATACACCACTCCCGTCGGCATTGCGCCGTCCGATTAATTTACACGGTGTTGCGGCAAATATCTCGAGATCCTGCCATTACTCCAGCTTGCTGCACTTTTGCTCTGACTGTAACTCCCGCTTTCCACCTGTAGTCTAACGCTATTTTGCGTTTCTGTGTGTTGACTTGCCCTTCACCCCTCACCTTTGCCTCAGCTCAGAGTAGTAAGTGAGGAACTCTCAGTCACTTTTATGGCGAGAGCCGTTATTTGGAGCTCATCCTAAGTTGTCGTGTAACTGAAGCTTGTTGTAGTTGTTCTTCTTCCTCGGCTTGCCTCGGCTTGGCGCTCAAAGCAATCTAGGTTTTTAAAACCGGGCCCCGAATCCTGGAAAATTGTTCTTAGCTAGACTTAGATCCCTTGCATCTTCGGCGATGCCAAGGAGGGAAGATTTTCCCTTAGCAAGTTCCATGTGATTGTGCTTGCTGCTTATTCTGTTGTAAATATATAAATTTCTGTACAAAGCTTCAGTTTACATTCTCTCAAGTCAAGTGTTGCCTGATCTCGTCTGTTATACGGTCACGGACGGTGGAGCACCTTATGGAGCTCGAAGACTGAAACAGACAAATCGTAACTTACACCTTACAACGGGAGTAGTCATCACATCATCGTCAGCAGCAGCAGTAAGGCGGCAAGAATGATGAAGCAAACAAATTCTTCTGAACCGTACCATTACGGGCCTAGTCAAAGCAGCGTGTGCTTCCCGCACGGTTCACGCACCGTAACTCGGTCGGTCAGAACAATGGCTGCACAAGACTAGTCCTATTTTTCGTTTCTTTTTGACTTTATCCCACCTAACTCGGGAACATGTGTACATATATTCTGCTTTTGAACTTCTAAACATTGCGCATCCTAAGCCTCCGGCTACTTCTTAATATCCGCTCAGTGTTCACAAAACATAGCAAGGAAACAACAACAGTATGAGAGAATAAGATGAGAGAACGTGGAACTACAGGAGTAGAACTAACTGTCTGCGCCCCTCAAGCAGCGGTGTATAGTTGCTGCATCGATGACAAGGAGGTGTGTCTCCTCTTGCCGGTCGACCTCCTCTTTCCTCTGATGCCGTCTTCATCTTTCGGGCTCTGAGGCCCACTCGTGCAGTTCTGCGAGGTGGGACGAAGCGTGTGTGTGTGAGGGGGGGGATGGGACAAGAGGCTCTCTGTCCTTGGGCGGGCAGAGCCTACGGCTCGTTTGTCAATGTCAGCTCCGGAACCCCAGCCGTCTTCGAGCCTCCGACGAGGCTGGAAAAAGACCACGCGCGTGCGTGAGTTGAGAGACGGGTGCAAGAGGCGGGAAGGTTTTCACAGGAAGTTCTGCTCCCTCCTTCAACCCCCACCGGAACCTTTTCCGCGAGCCGCTCTCTTACGCCCGCAGTACAGCCTTGGTCACCTCCGCATACCGCCTGCCCCTTTTGTCATCTGGAATTTCTCTCTCTCCCCTCCTATTCCTCAGCACCAACGAAGCCTAGTTTTATCTGAATGGCCCGTCCTCCTGTCGACGGTGCTGGCGAAGAGTCGACATCCTCCTTTTACGCACTCTGTGCTCGAAAACCGAACGACTTTGTAGAGTTGCAGCCGTCCAAGTCAAACTTGAGCCAAGTAAGAAGAACGGAGAGCGACTACAACGTACCAGACAGTCAGAAAGCGATTAAAAGAGCATCTCTCAAATGTTGCGCTGATTTTTTTTTCTGTACAGCAGACAAGAGACACCGTCATCTGCCAGACGCACTACGCAAAAACGTGCAACACTGCAAGAAGCGGACCTGGCTATAGTCAAATCGAAGCCGAGTTGTAAAAGGTATTATTGGCTCGTGTGAAGCTTTTCTTATTGATTGGCGCCTTAAGCGTCTCTTGTGGCACTCGTTATCGTAATCGACATGCACGTAAAAGTCGGAATCGCACCATGCATTTTATACGTGCAAAGTTTAATGCTTCCAACCGCCTCCATATCATTGGCTGACGTCGGCCCAAGCTTCCATTACGGAGCACGGTTTTCATTTGACGGAGCATCAGAAAAAAGCGGCAGATTTCGTTGTTCTGTGGCGACTTCAGAAGACAGAGTTGACTGCAAGCTGCAAGACGGCGCTGGTTCCTGCTACTTTGTTCCTGTAGGCCAATTCTAGAACAGTCAAGGAGAAGCGAATTAAAAAGAGCGGATCTTGTCTTCCGCTAGTCTTCCGTTCTCTCGACGATGGCAGTGGAGGACTGAGAAATGCTGTCAAGCTGTGGATGGGCTACGGTGGTGCTCGCTCACTTTTTCGTTCATAGAGTAAATATTAGGCTTGTAGAGTTGAAACTGAGAGAGAGCAATATATATCTGATTACAAATAAAATGTTTCCTTTAACGAAACGTATACTTCGCTCTATATTTTTTAAGCAGTCAAGGACGTCATGCTCTCGCAACGCATGTATATATATATATATATATATATATATATATATATATATATATATATATATATATATATATATATATATATATATATATATATATATATATATATATATATATATATATATATATATATATATATATATATAGCAAACAAGGTTAAGGAAATGAGGGACTCATTTTTGACAAACATATGAAGGGAGCCAACAGTCACCGAAACCAAGGTGCATAGGGGAATGTTTTTTAATTTTTAATCCCACTGGCGGCATGGTTGTTTTTTCTGCAGCTTTATAAGTAATGTTCTTTAAGCGATAGATTAATATAAGTATTATTATCCCACTGATTAGCGCTACACATAAAAAAAATAAAAAACATTCTCCTATGCGCCTTGGTTTCGGTGACTGTTAACTCCCTTTCATATATATATATATATATATATATATATATTCAAAGTTGAAAACGCTTCATTTAGCCATAGATTTATTTTGAGTCGACGTTTCGGACAGTGCCTGTAGGACAGGCTCTGTCCGAAACGTCGACTAAAAATAAATGTATGGCTAAATGAAGCGTTTTCAACTTTGAATTTTTGCCTCTAGCAACCAAATACGTTTATCTTTATATATATATATATATATATATATATATATATATATATATATATATATATATATATATATATATATATATATATATATATATATATATATATATATATATATATATATATATATATATATATATATATATATATATAGAGAGAGAGAGAGAGAGAGAGAGAGAGAGAGCGTATGCTCAAAAAGAACCGAGCCCAACGTCGGCTGCGGTCTAACCCAGAAAACGGGAACAGCAAATCCTGCTTGCCGTGCGCCGAGCCAAAGCTGATTCCATCTCTGCCGCCGACCCATGTCATCTACGTATACCCGTCCCAGAGCAGCGCCAAGAATCCAATCTCGTTGGACGCGAAACAAAACGCCCCGTGAAACACCACTTTTCTGCCTTTTTTTTTCGCTCTTCTGGAACAGCGGCGTACAATGCTTCCGCTAGCGATGTCTGCGCCGCTGTCTCACTTGTTGGCTGCTTCTGGGCAGCTGCTTTCTCCGCAGCTAAGTCTTGTGCCGATTCTCCTCGCTCTTTACTCGAGATCCGCACCAAGACCTATTTCTTCTCCCGAGTGTGTTGCAGCATCCGTTGTTGTTTCTCTGAGCCTACCAGCACTGCTACTTTCTCGCGTCTCTGCAAACCGTGTACAACTCGGCCTCTCTGTTTACTCAGCCTCCGTTCTTACCAGAGTTAGCACCATCCCACGTCATTTTCTGCCTGCTTACTTTGTCACTTTTCGAGCCGTTTGTTACACCCCCATTCTTGTTATCATTTTTACGCGATTTCGTTAGTTCAGCCAGTCTTTAGCGAGAGCTAGGGCTGAGGGTGTGCGTAACACTAGGTGGAGTGAGAACAAGCTAGTGCCATTGGGGTCAGCCGGCGGTTTGTCTTGCGCTAAAGCTGTTGCTTTAAAAGACACAGGAACCGCTGTACAAGATAATAAAGACGAGAGCGCTTTTTCGAAGAACACGCCAAGGGCAAGAAAGAGGCAGGAACAAAGAGGGAAAAAAACTCCGAGACTTTCGATGCAGGGGGCCCCGAGTCTTAGAGGCTCCGTCGTTCGCAGAGACTCCTCTTTAGTTTTGCCACAAGCAGGGAATGAAAACTGTTACAAAAATCAAAGCTTGTAGGCTTAGTATTTTTTTTTTCATCAGAGTTCTCGAGAAAATGTGCGGGGCTCGTGCGCCATGGGTGCTTCGCTGGATTCTCTGTCGCATAACCAAGATAGACGTTAGTGAACACGAAAGCAAAAAAAATTGAATGATTTCCTCACATCACGCATACTTTATTTACGCGACGTGTCTTCAAGAGCCGGACGTCAACTGCAGCACCATGGCACGTCTCGCGAAATGTCATTGTTCGTAACGCGTTAATCAAGATGCGGGTTCGATCCTGGCCGCGGCGGTCGAATTTTGAAGGAGGCGAAATTCTAGAGGCGCGTGTACTGTGCGATGTCAGTGCACGTTAAGGACCCCCAGGTGGTCGAAATTTCCGGAGCCCTCCACTAAAGCGTCCCTCATAGCCTTAGTCGCTTTGGAGCATTAAACTTCCATAAACTATGAAATGTAACGCGTTAATCCTCGCTTTGGGATTTCCAAAGCGTACGCACTAGGGCAAAATCACTCTGATGGCTGGTCGCGCACTGTATTGACGATGTTTGGGCGTAACCTGCGCTCGTACGGAGCCCCTACGTGACCCACCTGTAGACGGCGGGAGCGCCGAACGCATCACCTAGAAACCAATCCTTCCGCATATTTTCCTCAGCTGAAATCACTGTGATTGATGCTGTAGTTGTCTTACAGCGATTCTTCAGTGGTGCGGGAGAGGCTTCAATTCAGTTCAGTTCAATTTATATCGGACATAAATACCCGATGTGAAATATGCCCACGAGGTAAGGCAAAAGGAGACTCTTATGTCTCCTGACGAGTCCTTCATGCCGGACGTACGCCTCTGAAAGCCGGTACAGGATCACTAAAAGTATGTTGGAAACAATGAAAATTACAAACCTAACTACGCATGTATTTGCACAACAATGAACATATAGGAAGAGACTGGAAAAGAATTATTTCTGAAGAAATTTATACGGTTTTTAACAGTGTTCGTAACAGTCATTGCTCAAGTAGTGTGCAAAGCAGCAATACATGAATTTAAATCGCGTGATTTAAACCGAGGTGGTAATTGTGGATGCCTCAATCTAAAATATAAATATGTCTTACGGGGCGTCAACACTTGCAACGTTTGTCCGTAGATTGCGACTGCTCAAGTCGAGACAGGCGTCCACGTGCAAGAGATTCTTTCAAAATATTGGTTGTGCGGGGATAACAACCGCACTGGTGGTCAAAGCAACGCACCACATGATGCGTTTCAGTTGTTTGTTGGCGCCCTGATCGGAGCGTTTTTTTTTAAAGCCCGGTGATATGTGCGCGTACAATGCCCGATTTCGAAAAGGTGTGTTACTCGTTGTGCAGATACGTGAAGCTTACTCTCTTCTTAGATCTGGAGAGGGAACATTGCCTCCTGCAGCGTTCGGGTTCGGTGAGGGGCGCGGCAGAACTTCCACAATTAGCGAAGAGGTTCGAAAAATTACACCTCAGAACGTTTCAGAACTATGCGCAATGTCTCTGAGCCCTTGATGACGAGTTTCCTCGGCGCTACAACGTGTATCGGCGTTCGTATCTGTTGAGAAAATAAGTGGAAGTTACCAAACCAAAAGTTTGAAAGCGACTATCCTCTACAGACATAAAACTGTACACATTGAAATAAACGTACCCGCCGCGGTGGCTCAGTGGTTAGCGCGTTCGGCTACTGATCCGGAGTTCCCGGGTTCGAACCCGACCGCGGCGGCTGCGTTTTTATGGAGGCAAAACGCTAAGGCGCCCGTGTGCTGTGCGATGTCAGTGCACGTTAAAGATCCCCAGATGGTCAAAATTTTTCCGGAGCCCTCCACTACGCCACCTCTCTCTTCCTTTCTTCTTTCACTCCCTCCTTTATCCCTTTCCTTACGGCGCGGTTCAGGTGTCCAACTATATATGAGACAGTTACTGCGCCATTTCCTTCCCCTCAAAAACCAATTATTATTATTATTGAAATAAACGTTCCAACAGAATGAGTTAAACGAACGCATTGTTCACTCTCCCTTCCCGAGCCCTCCTTGCTTCGAGGCGTATTAGTTTCGGGGTCTTACTGCAGCAAATCGAGGACAAAGATATTGAAGGGAGATGAATGTCATCGACATCTCACATGTTCTTGTTTTTGCCCCCCGCACTGCAGAAATGCTAAAAGGCTCATATACTCATGGAGAGAAATACTGCCACAAAAGAATTAACAAAAAAATGGTGGTGGTTTAGCTCTAATTAAACCTGGAGTGCCGTGATAGGTACAGCTGGCCGAGTGGAACTTGCTGAGGTGAATTGAAAAGTCAGTCTTTCGCCGCTCCGTTTGTCTGGGCATTCCTTCTTCAACTTCGTCCCAGTTGACATGGCGCATGCGCACAGCTTATAGTGAACTAGAATACCTATTCTAGTTCACTGTAGTACAGCTGTTGCAGCTCGGATTCGCCTGCGCGCTGCGACGCCAGCAGCAGCAGCTGCTCCGCACCACGTGAGCAACAATGTGGCTGGCCACGTGACCAATCACGTGACGAACCACGCGACCAGCTACGGCGCCGCGCTGCCGGCAGCTGCTCCACACCACGTGACCAACCACGTGACCACTTGGCTGCGCCGCCACTGCCATGGCGCCGCCACGCCGAAGGATCGAAATGGTACCGTAATGTAGCTATCGCTACAGAACTATCTAATTGGGGCAGCTTCTGGAAGTCTTAAGGAAATAAGTGTGTACGCGTACTTCGCACCAACCACTAATCAATAGTACTGTTCGAAATTATTCCGTAATCTATGTAGGTAACAACACGCGCGTTGAAACTTTGTTACATCGGCATAATTGTTAGCGAGGGACCTACAGCGTGCCTTCTGCACCTCTGGTAGGTGCCATCTTTGACTTTCTTTTGAGGTCATAAGTAGGGACATGTGATTTTTGCATCACTATTCGAATTTCCGGCGAGAGGTCTAAAGAGGAGTTGTGCGGCTAATACCGCTAATGCTGTGTGTGCGCGCCTGCCATGGCCCAAAGTTACGGACTGACGCAACGCGTACTATAGTATAGGAATGATGAGTAGCGCCGTCGGTAAGTCGCTGCCGTCGTTTGGAGCTTCGGGGGAAGCGCTACCGTATCACTCCTGTATTAGTGCCTCTCTCTTGTACTCGTCCATTTTAAGTGCAAGATCTCTGTCGGGCTACAGTCTCTCTCTAGTATTACTTTGCACGGGCTGCATTGTTTTGCAATCTTTGTATCTGTTGTTAAGAGCGCTTAGAAATTCCCCTGTACCATCTCTTTGCTATATAAAGCTTGATTTGTTTATGAACTGGCTCCAACCCATTTTCTGGCTTGCGACCGGCGAAATCTGGGAACCAAACGGCCACCTCCCTTTGTCACTTGGTGGTTGGTATCTGGCTGAGCTTGCTACGCTAAGTCGAGGGCGTCTCCTCTGATACCGAGATAGCTACCCCCCTCCCCCCCATCCCCCCCCCCCCCCCCCCCAATCCTCCTAATTCTCGTCCGCCCTCTACGTGGACACAGTGAAACATGCTTCGCTAGCTGCCTTCACGGCAGTTGCGGAATCGACCACGCAGGTCGCTTTCTCACTGCTACCTGGCTCGGTACCCTCGGCGCTCAATCGGCAGAGGAGCTGGCCATCACTCCGGCTTTCATAATCCGCGCCTCTCTCCACACCGTGTTGTTTTTGCTGAGTCGTCCTCCGCCTGTCGTAGGTACCGTGGCCTAGTTTCTGACCACACTATCGTTATATTTCTTCGGCATCTTTCCACTACCGCTGGTAATATGGAAACCATCGCGCGTGATGAGAAATGGGATTTTAGACTCGATGTAAGATGTTGAAGCTTTACTGCATGTAACCGGTAGAAAACTTGCCTAGCATCCTGCATTGTTGGATGACTCGAAAGTGGGTTTTTAGAAAGATGTTTCCATCAAAAAAATGATGGTTCTGAATTGTGTAGTGAAATAAACGTTTTATATCAAAAATATTTTATATCGAGTCGCTGCTTATCCACGGGAACCCGTGCACTATGATTTGAACTTATGGTGACTTGATGTCCATCCGTGCCCACTCACTGCGCCATATTTCTGCACATAAATAGACTGCCTTACTTTCGCTGTTTCACCGGAAGCAAAGAATTGGTATCGGCTTCGAAACAACATCAATCCTATCGTGCTTTACTTGCTCGGTGGCTGCGGTTCTGTTTCTATTCTGATGTCTACCCAGACGAAGTTTCTATGAAATCTTGGCAAGGTTGATACACATCAAAGCGTGCCCTAATGCAGTGAGAAACCCGTAACCGACTTCCCGTGTATCTCATCTTTACAGCCGGAAGAGAATTGCAAGAATCGTGCACATGTTTTTTTCCTCATGGGCGGTGAATTCATTTCTTGTGTTGATCTGCAGCAGGGCAGTCCCTGTCCGCAAACAAGGCAGGTCCCGTGAGTTAGGAGTGCGCTATACACTACAGAGATGCTCCGGCACAGAACAGCCAGATTGTTTCCTTCTCTCAGTACATCATCATGTGCTTTCTAAGCTCTGTAAATCGACGCTTCCAGACCGCGGTGGTATAGACGCACCACATAGCATTTACTATCTGCGCAACTTGAAGATTTATGCCATCTATCCACGCACGCGCGCACGCAAACTGCAATAGGCGAACTGCGTAGGTCATATTCGGAGTTATATAGAGAGCGCAGGGGAGATATGTGGCTGCCCCCTTCCTCCCCCCCCCCCCCCCGACATTTTGAATGGGCCCTCTCCTTTCTGAGGCGGTTTGGTCGCGTATAGGTTTGCTGATATAGTTTAGATATATGGGACGACACAGCGCGCAATATATATATATATATATATATATATATATATATATATATATATATATATATATATATATATATATATATATATATATATATATATATATATATATATATATATATATATATATATTTGGAGCCCGCTGCTTGCTGTCTCAGAGTGCTTTTCGTATTGAGACTATATATATACCGCATTTGCCCTAGTGTAAGTCAACCTGTTCCTAAGGTCGCAAGTGACTTTCTCGAGGAAATTACACAACCTACCTAATATTGAAACTAGTGATAAGGATGAACGCCGTCAAGAATATTACGTCTGCTTGCTGGATGGGTTCGAAGACGAATCACGCTTTCCTTGTGGCGTTCATCATTTGCTGAAGCCGCACATTTCAGAAGCTTGTATCCCGCGGGGTTGCGATGGTGACGTCTGAGTACCCGATCGCCATTCCGTTCGAATTATGCTTGAGTATACACGGTACACTTGGCGTGAACCGACCACAAGCCTTTCGCTGCTTTGTCTCTTTTTGACGAAAACGTTCGGCGTATCTATACGACTTTGCATGCATGCACATACGGCAATAGTGAACACGTCCACCTTGCCGCATGTCCGGTCAGGGACTGTGCGCTTGTGTCTTCTTGTGCATCTTTGTTGGTATCTGCCTTGAGTCCCAGTTTTCTGCAATAGCTGGCCTTGGAACGCTACGTTTTTTTTTAGGGGGGGTTACAGTTCAGACCATGCCTGCGTAGTTCTCGTCTCCTCGGGTCCCTCGTAAATCGGCAACAACGCCGAGGGGAACAAGTTTCGCAGATAAGAACTTTGCTGACCAGCTGAGCGAAAGCTTCTCTGATGGGGGGCGTCCTATCAAGATTTCACATTTTATGCGTCTGGAGCGTGCATTGCATAAAACACTTTTTTTGTTTATCGACGTTCCCCGCTCAGATTTTTTCTTTCTCCTCGATGTAACAAGCAATATATTCGTCTATGAACACATAAGAAATTTCTGACAATGCAAAAAAAAATCAACAAGGGTCGAAGGGGAACTTCGATCTACGCACTAGAGAACTGAGGCTCGCCCTTGACCCAATTCATTTTGTGTTGTGCGGTCGAGAATCTTATCTTCCTACTTTATCTCTATTGTAAACACGGCATTGTTGTTTGGCCCTTATTTATATTCAAATTTGGTGTTCGTGGCCTTGGCCAAAAACTCGGTCTGAAGATTGGATGTGCAGATTTCTTGTCCTGTCGCGGCTGTCGTCGCCTTGTTTCTTGTTATAACATTTTGATGCCTTCGCGCAACAGTTGGCTGTTCATGAAAGGCTCGTGAAAGACTTAGCAATCTCAACTCCGCCAACTAAGGTCCGGCGACGAAAGTAAGAAGTATTCAAAATTTTAAAATAAATAAATGAATAACGCTTGAGTCCGAGTTAATGAATTAATATGCTAAATATTTAGAACTTTGTGGACCAGAAAACAAAGCTTAGAATACGTTGCATATTATACGGCGTACGATAAGGAATGATTGTTCCAACAGTTTCAACAAGCTGGTGAAATATGTCCTGCTTTGCTGCGTGCCCAGCTTTTCTGGAAATCGCCTGCTAGCAGCATCTACCGGCTGTCCATAGCGAACACCGCGTAAGTCAATAGGAATAATATAATTTGTAATTGAGATAAATTTATTCTAAAGTGTGCGCTAAAAAGGTGCGCGAATATGTAGGTTACTGATGGGCCTACTCTTCCGACGCGCTGCAGTATCTGACTTTTAAATGCTTCCTGCGCCCGCACCGAATAGTTCGTATGGCTTTTACAAATCACAGGCGTGTAGCGATGAATGAAAATTCCCGCGGTAATTTTTCATGTTCTGCGCCCAGCAGCCCGCGGCGGCGGCAGTGCAAATAAGAAAGCGTTTGTCCAGATTTTTCTTGGCTTCAGTTACAATGAATAAATTGCCTGGAATTAGCAACTGAGACTCTCCTTGACATTCGTTTCATTACCATGAGTCCCTTCACGACCTTGAACTTAGCAACCATGATAATGACAAAATTTTATGGCGCAAACGCATCTGCGGCCAAACAGCGCCTGGCACAAAGTTTTTTTTTTTTCCTCTACTCAACGTCGGCTCAAGGAGCCGTTTTCCCAAGCATTTCACCCTGATTAAGCGAGCACCAGGCAGGGGAAAGCTTGTACCTATTGTATCACCAATGGGCACCCGACTGCACTGGGGATCGAACCTCGCACCTCTCGCATGCGAGGCAGATGCTAAAACAACTAGGTATACCAACCAAACGCCATTGCGGCCATGGTGGACATATCGAGCAGTTGTATTTAGAACAGAGCTAAACGCAACAGGCTGTGAGGTTAGTTGTGTATTATTTGCCATAGAGGTTATTCATCTTTTCCTTCTTTTGTGTGTGACAAAATCACTCATCCTCAAAGCTGAGCTATGAGTGTGACGCATTTCACGTGAGCTTCAAACGGCAACTGCGCATAATAACGCTTAGATTTCTGTTGCAAACTGCCTTCCGAGGACAGAGCTCTTGAAAGTGTTGAACGTAAGACTTCATAGTGCAGCCTTCGGTTCAAACTCTGCTTTTCGGCGTACACGAGCACCCCCACCCACAGCTTAAAAAACTACCCAAGCTGCCTCGCGCCGCGATATTTTTTATGTCCTGTGCGCAATCAATAAGTCTATCCTCCCTGTACAAGAAGCAAGCTGCCCACTGCGTTTACCGCTACTCTTACCCTTTCATGCTGTAATGGACTCCTTTCCTAATTCAATAAATTAGCTTCACCATCTTGTAATTTGCCCTAAGCATGTTTGTTGTCAGTGCAGGTTAAATATTCCCAGGTGGTCGAAATTAATCCGGAGCACTCCACTACGGCACCTCTTTCTTCCTTTCTTTTTCACTCCCTCCTTTACCCCCTCCCTTACGGCGCAGTTGAGGTGTCCGCCGACATGTGAGACAGGTACTGCGCCATGTCCTGTACCCAGCAGTCCATTCCCTAAGCATGTTGTCTGTGGCCGTTAGTAAACTGAGAATAAAATGCAAAGCTTGCGTGTTACTTCTGCACAGCTACGTTTAGTGCGGTCCCAGAAACCATGCGAACATATTCCGTTACATTAAACGCGCAAACTACGTGTACAATGTTCTGCTTTAAAAATGTGCTGTCTCACCATTTGTAGAGTATGAAATATTGAGGTGAACCCGTCTTGACTTTAACTAGGGGAGTGTATTGCTTTTCGGTGACGGGAAAACTTTGAAACTTTCTTTGACTTCTGGCTCGCCAACAAAGCCAAAATAATTCCTCATTTCCCAATATACAATGATGAAATTTATGTCGGCGCGTCCACAGATGAGATCGCAAAGCCAGAAAGGGATAATCTGCGCGGGACAGCGTCAGGAATCGCCATGCTGCCGAGATAGGGAATACACCGGAACATCCGCCTCTCAGGCGTCCTTACGTGGACGCTTATTTTACTCTCGTATTTTTTCGCGCGCACTAGAAGCCGTGTTCGCGCAATACAGGAGACGCAATAACGCCTCGGCGAAACGATAGAAGATCTCAGGGGAGGAAAAGAGGCCTCGTTTATTAATATTATTGTTTGCTCGCACAGAGCTCCTTTCGAGGGACACAGGGCCACCGGGCATCGCCTCGGGCGCTCGTGGCAGCTGCTCGCGACAAGACAAAGTGCGCGCATGCCTGCACAGAGTTTCTTTTCTGGGCTTTTTGCTGCTGCATATTTCCGTGCAGTACTAAGATATGCTGTAGTGTTTATCAACTCTGTTTATCTGTTTGAAATTTAATTAGATAAAGTGCCGCGGGTGTACGGCATGCCTTGCGTAATATAGACTCCTTCGAGTCGCTGAGGGCAGAGCACAGAAGGAACCGATGTTGGTCAAATGTTTACCAATGTTGTTCAATTTCGACCAATGGTGACCAATGTTGGCCAGTGGTGAATGATATTGACCAATGTTGAACCGTGTTTAAAATGTTGAACAATATAGAACAATGTTGTAAAATTCTGAAATTTTGCCAACAGTCTCCCTACTTCGAGTTTTTGATCAATTCGCACCCGCCCTACCATATGCTTGCCATTACGGTTAGCTCAATTTTTAGAGTGACTGCTCCGGTGAAGCAGCGGGCCCTGGTTCGAACCCCGGACCAGGACGAATTTTTCCGTAACAAACGAAGTTTCTCTGAAAGCTGTATATTCGTAGCCGTATGGCTGCGCTTGGGTGGATGTCAATGAGTAATTTGCTTCCTCATTAGGAGGAACCAATCCACTTCGGAATGAAGTGAAAAAATGTTGGTTGTTGAGGACAGGAAATGGCGCAGTATCTGTCTCACATATCTCGGCGGACACCCGAACCGCGCCAAGAGAAAGGAGGCAGGTGTGAGTGAAAGAAAATATTAAGAGGTCCCATAGTGGAGGGCTTCGGAATAATTTCGACCAGCTGGGGATCTTAACAGTGCACTTCGAGATGAATATGCGGTTTTCTCTATCAGCCTGTCTGCAGGTCAGCGGAACTGCAACCCCGTAAAACACAATCGGAACTCATCGCTCTCTGCGCTGTAAAGAGTACGGATGCGATTCCTATTACGGATCTGATTCCTATTACGCTCGCGTGCTTTGCTATGTCAGTGCACGTTAAATAACCCCTTGGCCTCAAAATTACTGCGAACTCCACTACGCTCCTTTCACTCTTCGTTTTACACTTCATCCTTCTCTTCTTGGCTCACGGTGGTGTTGAGGTGTCCACCGAGAAGTTACTGCATTTTTCCTTTTATCAAACCCGTCGAAGTGGCTCTATGGCTTTGGTGTTTTGGTGCTCATCTCACAACCACATACAAAAACGCCCGTGTGCTGGGCGATGTCAGCGCACGTTAAAGAGCATCAGGTTGTGCAAATTAATCGCGAGCGCACCGCTACGGCTTCTTAAACAAAATTAAAGATTTTGTTTACTTTCCTCGAAACGATTTTTTTTTTATGGAGGCAAAACGCTAAGGCGCCCGTGTGCTGTACGATGTCAGTGCACGTTAAAGATCCCCAGATGGTCGAAATTATTCCGGATCGCTCGACTACGGCACCTCTTTCTTCCTTTATTCTTTCAATTCCATCTTTATCCCTTACCTTACTTCGCGATTCAGGTGTCCAACGATATATGAGACAGATACTGCGCTATTTCCTTCCCCAAAAAACCAATTATTATTATTGTTATTACCTCCTCACCCGCCGCTGCGGCACAAGCTGTGCTGTAGGGACGGAAAAACCGCGCATTCCTTTGGAGAGTATCACATGCGCCTCAGTATGATAGTAGCGAGGCAATACAAATGAGAAGACGACAGAATTGAGATATCGGTTGCTGGAGCTTAGGTTTGGCTCGTAATCGGCTGAAACCCCGTAGCTGCCTAATTACAATAGCCGACAAAGTAATGATCAAGGAACAAGCCAACCACGAGCCGATAGTGCGTACTTTATAAAAGTTACGCGAAATCAGTGCATCCGCTCTTGCCCATAATCTCAGTACAGTGAAGTGAATGATAAGGTGAAATGTAATGTGGTTTTCCTTTTAATTGAAAATTAATGTTCAGTGGTTCTCGCTCGATTCCAGTCTAAGCAATTTGACAATTCTGACTCTTCTTGGCGCGTTCAGAAGATCATAGTGCACGCCAACCACACAGTCGATAACGGTGTTGATTGCTTCAAACCCCAATTAAGTACCTCTCCTTCCTTTCAGCCTCCACAGTGAAATCTCGATACTTTAAAAAGATACACCTTCGTTGCTGGCTGATAGAACTAATCCCCAGAGTCGTTTCTTTGATCTTTGTGTTAAACAACCGTGTCATTTCATTTCCTACCAGCCCTTCCCAATTTTGCCTCCGAATATCCACGCAGGCTTATTATTGTCCTGCCAGATGCCAGACACCGGCTTTCACTTTATGTAAGAACACACACACCTAATGGATTATGCCTCTGGTGTGAATAGTACGCTGACCAAACATGCACAGATTAAATAATTACTAGATAGCCGCCGCGGTGGCTAAGAGGCTATGACGCCCGTCTGCTGACCCGAAAGACGCGGGTTATGGTCAGCAAAGTATTAAATACTTAATGCCATGTCTCCTTAATCAAAATCGAGAAATTAACTGCAATTGAAACTTCTTCAACCGAGATGTTCAAGAGAGATTTGGTTAAATATTTAGTTGAGCAACATTCTCCTGTTTGATATGTCCAAATAGTTTTCTGTGCTATTGCTGCCTCTAATTGATAATCACTTCGCAAATAAATAGTACAAATGATCTCTATCTCATGCAAGATGTGTTGTTCTACTTGATGTATTCTGAGTCATTTGTAGTACCATTATTTCATTAGTGCTGTATTTTATTTTATGAATTACTGTTTATGATAATAACCGGTAACTAACAGCGCTTCAGGGGAGAATAATGGAAGTAATCTTTTTTCTTTGCATATATGCATACTTCTTGTCCTACCGGATGTATCAAATGTAATTTGTGATGTGCTGTTATTAGCACTTTTTTTGCCTCATTATAATTCTATGTGTTCTAAGTGTGTACTTTTTGTTTCTTTAGAAGATAATTGAGCTGTTTCGAAACTAGGTTAATTGTTCAGGGACCCAGTCAGGTACGCCGTACCTTTTCTTCCTGCCCTTTAATTTTCTGTGCATGGAAAACTAAGAACAAATAAAGCAAAAGGGAAAAAAGAAGTTAGCCAGGACTTAGCATACAAGTGGAATAGCATGAAGGTCCTCGTCCTGCAGTAGACGCTGCTGGTATGACGAAGATGAAGGGTGAGTGGTATCGACCGGAGATGAAGCTATGAGACTCCTCAGAAGCCGAAGCGTAAAGGGACACCTGTCTAAAACACCTCATCTCGAATTATGCTGTATGAAAAACGCAACGAAGTTTTTTTCATGTAAAATGCCTAAACGTTGGCGAAGAGCCTCGCGAACATGTTCTATTTGCGCCTGACAGAGTAAAAAGAGGTGGGAGAAGGGAAGGAAGCCTCTCGCTTCGCAAGTATCGCGAACGACAAAAAGAAAATCTGGGACGTGAAGATGAACAGGCCTTCAGAAGCTAACGAGAGCTGAAAACTATGATTACCGCACATTGCGAAAAAGCAACCGCCGCAGCGTTGCTCACAGAGAAGCAGTCTTTTTCGGCAGGCCATCCTTAACGCCTCCTGTCACCCGTCGGCGTCTGACACATGTTTTTGAGTGCCCCGTAACGGATGAACACTCCTCGGTGATTAAAAAAGGGACGCTTTCTGGCTTCCACTGCGGCCTGTGTGATTGGTTGAAATTTTCTTATTTTTAGCCACCAGTGCTTGTGTGTCTCTGCGAACACACAACCAGCCCGAAGTGATCCATTTGCGAGTGCTGTACACGCTTGGCCCGTTCCTTTCCAGCGCGGGTAGCTGCCGGCACACGCCCCTGTTTGCCGTTGCCTCCTATGAAGATGTGGCCTGTATACGAGATCAGTGACAACGACTCAGATGGAAGCGGAGACGAGGGGGGGGGGGGTACTTCTTACCCGATCTCTGCCATCTTGCGTTCATCGTTGTTCATTTGTCGCCGACGTAGTTGGCTGGACATCAGCTAATCAGGTTGGAATAGGCTTAGGGCCTCGTAGTAGCTGTACCTGTGTAGGGACAATGCAGGCATAAAAAAAAAGCTCGCGGGATGGTGACAACTGCGTAACACGAGATTCAACGACAACCGTTTACGTTAGTGAATGCACTAATGTTTGTTTATTCTTATCTGTTTTTTTTTCTTTGGCGCAGCGCGTGTGACGTCAGTGTGCTGTCACACGTGACATTATTGTGTTCCTACCACTCAGGGTGGCGCTTTGCTCTGGCTTATTGCAGTGGCGACAGGCGTGACGTCATCGCATGCTGTCCAATCAGCGAGGCGCAGTACACTCGCTTCACTCTCGCTCTTCTTTTTCTCTCCTCTTTCCTCCTCTCGCTTCTTCGTCTTGCACCAAATCCGCGCAGCAGGAAACGTGCCTTTGACACCTGCCGAGGCAAAACAATATTGAAGCTCTTTGCACACAGCGCGATGGATCAACACCTTTAACACGATGCATGCGCCTATCCGAGAAGTCTCCCTTGTCGCCGCCATCTTAGGCCGCGCAGGTCGGGGCCATCTGGATCATAATTACCACAGGCTAGAAGTTTACATTCTCACAGGGAACACCTGGGACGTGTCTCCCATTCGCTGGTATGGGAGAACCAATTGGGAATCGAAGCCCTGTGTAGCCCTGACCTCATGTTGCATTCACCCAAGCCCGATACCTCTCCTACCGCTGTAGTTAGGTAAACAATGCTGCCATGGCAGTCGCGATTGGTGTACCCCCGCGGCCTTCGTATGTCTCAGTTTTTCGAGAAAACATGCGAGAAAGAAGAGAAAAGATTGAGTTAGCGTTGTCGACGAACAAAATGCGAAGTGTTCTCGCAAGCTGTACCTTTCAGTATACTATTGGAAACCAATTCGACGCTTTGGTCACGCGATACAGCTTGAAAACAATTCAGCAAACAAATCGCACACCGCTGGTTGTAGGTGGTTCCAAAACAATAAAACATTAAACGAGGGTACTCGCCTTCCGACCGCTGATCTGCTTCAATAGGTCTCTTTTTCAAAGCGGCCGTCCAATAAGCTGTAGACGGTATCAGTCTCGGTGCAACACACGCACAAAAATGCGGTAATAAAAATTAAGAAAAGCAGATCGTTTTTCAGTGCATAAACGCGTATCCAAATCGGGAAATGCGAGGCGCTGCCTCCTGGGACCACCGGTGGGAGGTCATTCCCGCGCGTTCATTACCAATGTATCGACTCCGCGCTTGGTGCAGCGTCGTATGCTGCAGTGCCCAATTTCGCAGAAGCTATAGACCGCACGCCCGCTGCTATTTATCGACGTCTTGCACTCTTTGTGTCTGAATTCTCCGCTCCGCTGGGGTAGTTTAGTCTTCCCCCAAGCGCCGCTCGCCCACTGCTTATCGCTCTCTCTGCGGTTGGCAACAGTGTAGGTGCTTCTCGACGCTTCCGCCATGATGCCGGTCGGCCGATGTATGCAAATTCTTCCCTCCATTTTTCTTACCGCTGCATGGGCAGGTGTTGCTGTTGTTGTTTATTTCGCTTTGTGTTTCTCGGCGCACGTTCTTTCTCGAGTCTTCCTCCTTGCGTCTTTTTTCATCCCTCGATAAGTTGATTTTTCGTTGAGGGCGCCAAGTGCAGGTTATAAGATAGGCAGCAAGAGGCATGTTGCGTGGTCGTGTTTGCGTATCCTTTCGGGCACGAACTCTCTTGTGAAATCAAGTGCGTCTGCTGCCGCGGTTAAACTTCCTCTGGTAATCCCGTACGGCGTCTGACTGCGGTACACATATCTGCTGCTGCTGCCACCGTGCCGCGTGCAAAGACTTGTAGGCGTATCTCACTTAATACGCCTTCGTGTTCTGCTGTATATTGCTCTAATGAGAATCGCTCAAAAGGATTGAGAGTAATACTCGAGGCTGTGACCAGAGAAAAGAAACTGTCCGCGAGAAAGTGTTTACCTTTTCGATGTCTTCAAGATCGCGGTCAGAAACCTCATATACAGGTGCCCTGTACAGAATCATTCTCCTAGTTCCCCAACAGCGGCCGAGTGCCATCGCTCCTTTGCAATAAAGGCTTCATTCATTCATGCATTCATTCATTCATTCACTCGTTCATTCATTCATTACGTGGGTTCTATTCCTGCCACGCCGGCCGAATTTCGATGGAGGTGAAATCCTAGGGGCCGTGTACTGTGCCCTGTCAGTGCACGTTAAAGAACCCCAGGTGGTCGAAATTTCCGGAGCCTGGGACATTATAGCGCGAGTCTTTTCTATCCTATCTTTCTATCTTATCTGATCTTTAAACTCTCGTACTTTCTGTACGTGGTAGCGATTGTGGCTCAGCTTGAGCCAGTGGGCAGGCCTGTGCACTTTCCTTTTCATCCTTCCTGGCAACAACAGAACAAGAAGAAGAGAGCCCGCCTCTACGGCATCCCTCATAGCCCGAGTAGCTTTGGGACGTTAAACCCCCATAAGTCAAACCATTCATTCGTTCATTCATGCATTGTAGTTTGTATATTGGTCTGATATAGTGTGCATGACTCCACTGAGTTCGGACCGGTCAGTGTGGCGCATTGCAGTGACGCCATGCGTGAGGTCACTTCATGCTGACGAATCAGCGTGACACGATGCTCCACAAATAACGGTCCGTAACAGCTGTCGCTGTGAAAAGAGGGGAGTGATGCGCACTTCAACAAGAGCTTAAGCAACCGCAGAGTGCATCGCTTGGATCCGTCCTGACTCTAAAAACGAGTTTATTTCCTCCTTGAACCTGAGGAACAAGTCTGAACACCGTGTCTAAAAAAACTGTGGTGACATCGTATCGGTGCAGGTGAAGTGCGCATTGAGATTTGAGGGCTCTGTAGAAAAAACTTATTTGCTAAACTACTCTGCGGCTTCATTAAAACACATGCGGAGAGATCCGCCATGTGCATCATCTTTTCTCCCTCCTTCTTCCCTTCTTTCCTCTCTTCTTCCCACTATTCTCATTGCTTAGCTTTTCTTTTGCTTCTTTTTCTAATGTTTTATCTCCTCTTCTTGTCTTGGCATGGCTCTTGGCTTCGCTTGCTTTGACTAGCAGATTGCTATGGCAACTGTAACTACAATGGGCTTCGTTTACACGACGACTCAGGGTGGGCTGTCATTCACAGTTCCCGCCGTAAAAAACCCATGAGAATTGAACTAAGCTCCTTCGAAGGATTTTACTATGGCGTTCTTCACTTATGCGGCCGAAGAAAGAAAGCCGGCGAAAAGGCTTGACACTATATCGAAGAACACAGAATTTGCTATGGAACGACTAGGAAAAAGGTAGACATCAGGATTATAGAGAACTCTCGTTAATGGGATCCGAGAGAGAACAAAGAGATAAAGATGGACCGATGCGGACTAGGGTAATACGTTTGTGAGGATTACATTCTGAAGACTGCAGCTACAGAACGTAAAATTATCAGCGGTTAAGTCACTGGCATCCTGCCTTCTCTGATTTCTTGGGTGCAAACTGCAATGCGAACTCACAGGTGGACAGACAGATTTACCTCAGCCAGGGTCTACTTTCTAAAGCGGCCAGTATTATACTATAAAAATCGGTATGCAATAATACTAGCCGGCAATCGACGTCGTGGTGTCGGCCTGGACGGCCGCAGGAAATTAGCCGAGACTCAGCAAAACATGACGAATGCCGTTTTATTAACGGCGCGATGGGTTTTTATATGAAACGATCACATGACAATCCAAAGTACAGACGCACATAGACAAGGCCAAATCTAATCCAAGCAGTACGAAACTGAAACCCAGGTCACAACAGACTGCGCTTTAACTGAACGATACCGGCAAAATCGTATGAACAGGTGCATGAGAGTTGCCAAGGGGGCGCTGACTACGCGGAAAATTTGAGACGCTGCCTTGCAGTGAACAGAATCTCGACTGTGGCACAGCAGACACTTAAAATGACCAGGTAATCTTACACAGAAATTGAAGTGATAAGAGTGCCGGCTCACTCGGGGAATCCCGGAAACGAGGTGGTCCACAACATGCCTCGAGTTTTCGTCAACCGAATCGTTTGGTCGTCTGTAACAATGGATTACTCCAAGGAAAGGCTGGTATATTTCCACGATACCACAAGTCATTACAAATTGGAAAGGCACATGTTCCACCAACTTACAAAACGCTGAATAAGGCGCGAGAGACCTCCTGGAAGGGACCACTAACGAGGTCTTTTCTTAGCCCTGAACTATTGGCAAATATTTACCCGGGTGCCCTTAACTCCAAGTACAGGTTCTGTGGCGAAACAGCCACGTATGATCGATCACATATTATGACAATCTAAAGAAGAACCTCCACCGGAGGATCTAGTAAAAATTCCTTCTCTTGAGCAATGGGAGGCTGTTCTGGTCAGCTCGGACCCGCGCGGTCAAGCCTTGCCCACCGAGCGGGCCACCAAGGTCGCCGCTGATCATGGGCTGGAAGCCATCTAGCGCGGACCATCTGCATCTGCATTTTGACGAAATAAACGTTTTCCAATCCTTTCCAAACCATAAACCGATGTAGCAGGATGGGCAGGCCTGCAAAAAAGTAAGGAAGTCCACGGAGAACAAAAGTAATCTTTTGGTCATCGAGGGTGCTGTCATATCCTCATGTTGACTACCCACTAGCCCGAGCCCTCACCCTTCTAAGTTTTATTACTGATGTCTTCCCAGGAAAACAGTCATAGCTGGTAATTTCTTAAGACCATCGTCATTCTGACAAACAGCCAGGACTTGAAATTCTTCTCGCGCGGGAAACGTAAGACAGTGAGTGCAACTCCGACAGGCACGATGGGTCCAAGGGGGAATCATTCCAGCATTCGTTCCCACCTCCAAGCGATGTACCTACCGGTGTCACCAAAACGCCGTCAAATCGCCCCACCAATTAACTCGTTCTCTTCAACATCCGCATGCAACCGACATTGGTGGCCACCTTAGCACCTTTTATATCAAGGTAAATCATTCTCAACTGTCTGCCTTCAACGGAATGTCTTGCTTACTCAGCGCCTGCTCTGCTAAGCTCCCAAGAAGAATCGAAAACTTTGTGATCTTAAGAACGCCCTCGTAAGCGTAAAATAAAGAAGAAATGCAGAGCTTGGAGAGTATCGTCCCCTTTAAGCACCGTGCGCTAAAATGCAGCGCCGTTTCCGAGAACACGAATCGATTCAGTGATTTTGGTTCCACGAATCCCCGGGACCGACCGGGATGTATACCGCGCGGCACCGCAGCAGTACTCGAGCATTTTTTTTTTCCTTCTGCTTGTCAGCGTTTTTCTCCCGACCGCGTTCGCCTCGGGTTAATTTTTAGCCTACTACGCGAATGTTTCCTTCCGCTTTCCAGCCTCGCTTCATTCGCCTTGGTCGCGAAACTTCCTGAGTCAGTGCGTCTGCGACTCCCTTTTAAGAGCGTTACCTTTTATTCATCACGGTTTTCGATTTCTTGGGGTCTGCTACCACCTCGCTTTGGCGTGAAATTTTCTAAGTCCGAGGAATTCAAAATAACGGCCGCCATAATAAATCGATATGGCAACCCAATTGGTGATTGATTGGTGATGTCATTAGTCTATCGAATTGGCGATTAATTGGCGGCGTCACTGATATATTCAAGATGGCCGCCAATTGACGACGTCACCGATAAATCCAAGATGGCGGCCACCATAGGAAATCAATAACAGCCCAATTTGTGATTGATTGGTGACGTCACTGATATGTCCAACTGGTGATTGATTGGTGACGTCACTTACAAATCCAAGATGTCGGCCAATAATGGTAAATATTTGATGACGTCAATAATTAAATTCTAGTAAACCAAACAACGCTCGTTACTTCAACGCCTTCCAGACGGTGACTGCATGTTTTTACTCCCTTGCTCATTCGTGGTCTGCGTTTGATGGCCTTCCGTTGGCGTCAGGGTACTTGAGGCTTTACCAGTATGCTTTACGTCCCTTCCTGCGATTTGGCGTTATCGTATGGGAGATCATTTCTTGCTGCAACCTTCGTTTACCTTCGCTTAACGTATCCTGTAGCGTATTTTTAGTTTGAGACGATGCTTTTCAAGATAAAGCCGAAAAGGGCCTTTAGGGTATTGTCACGCCGCTACTAGGAAGGGTTCATGGTTGAGGGAGGACAGGTAGATGGGTTTCTTGCAAACACAAGGGGAACAAAGGAGGGGGAAGCCTCAGGGAGCTTACCAACGTTTCGACAAGTGGGCATGACTTCGTCTGGATAAAGCGTTTGTCATAGGCGGGATTTAAATAGGACCACCTCTCTGGCGCCCTATTTAAACGGAACAGTGGCACAGTTACAGTGCCCCTACGCGACTTAAAAGATGACCCTGCAACCCGGGAACATTTGACGGACCCTATGCCTACACACATACTCAGTGTGCTGACCGTACTTCCTCACCGCAGCCTGTAATAGTGGTTCTTAGCCCCATTTTTGTAATGCGTATGCTCTCGATGCACCTATGACTTGGCAAGGCCTCAACGCGGCTGAATTTGGCGCTATCTGTTGGAACAACTTTCTTGTACTTTTACAGTCGCTGCTAATAATAATAATAATAATAATAATTGGTTTTGGGGAAAAAGAAATGGCGCAGTATCTGTGTCATATATCGCTGGACACCTGAACCGTGCCGTAATGGAAGGGATAAAGGAGGGAGAGAAAGAAGAAAGGAAGAAAGAGCTGCTGTAGTGGAGGGCTCCGGAATAATTTCGACCACAGGGGGATCTTTAACGTGCACTGACATCGCGAAGCACACGGGCGCCTTAGCGTTTTGCCTCCATAAAAACGCAGCCAGCGCGGTCGGGTTCGAACCCGGGAACTCCGGATCAGTAGCCGAGCGCCCTAACCACTGAGCCACCGCGGCGGGTGGTATTAAGGACACTGTTCACGGTTTTGCGGCGTTGGCCTAACACTGCACACGCTGACTGGTAATAGTGCAGTGACGGAACACTTGACGTCACTGCAAGGCGCCTCGGTGAATGGTACAAATAAAGTGACGTCATACACGCAGACCGGAGAAGAAAAGAAATAATAATGAATAAAGAATACTATATTCACCACCGCCGACCGCTCTCGCTGAATCTCACGTTACACAGTGATAACCGTACTGTGAGCTTTCTTGCTTCTAAAGCGGCCCTGACTGTATGAAATTACGATAACTTCCTACCTGCAGCTCTCCGAAGGGGAATTTAATAAACAAAAGGCAGAAGGTGCGTTCGTACGCTTTCCTGTATGCAGATGGCGCTAAAAGAGTAAAAACCAGGAATCAAACAGTACCCAACACATAAATTAAGAGTCGTAAAGTTGGGCAGTCTGAACGGCGCAGCATATTTGTCAGGACATCTGTTGGCGTGTCCCTAAGTCAGTTAGCTGGTTGTCTACGGTGAAATGCGACTAATGAAAGCGGCGCCACAGGGGTTCCCGGCGGATTCGAGAGACTGTCCGACTCGTAGGAAAAGGAGACTGGTGAAGTGTTCCAACCTCCCTGCTTTTCTCTCTCTCCCCGCCCCTCCTCTCCCCTTCCGCACATCTCCCCGGATGAAGAAGCACGGTCAATTTGTTGCCGCGAGTGTATCCTGCAAGTTCCTTTCACTTTGGTCGCGTAATAATAATAATAGTTGGTTTTTTGGGGAAAGGAAATGACGCAGTATCTGTCTCATATATCGTTGGACACCTGAACCGCGCCGTAAAGGAAGGGATAAAGGAGGGAGTGAAAGAAGAAAGGAAGAAATAGGTGCCGTAGTGGAGGGCTGCGGAATAATTTCGACCACCTGGGGATCTTTAACGTGCACTGACATCGCACAGCACACGGGCGCCTAAGCGTTTTTCCTCCATAAAAACGCAGCCGCCGCGGTCGGGTTCGAACCCGGGAACTCCGGATTAGTAGTCGGTCGCGTAGTTAGAGAGCGAAAGAGGGGGGGGGTGGTGGAAAGTTCCGCGGCGCATGTCCGCTCCTATTACCGGCTCGAGTTGTCCTAATTAAAAATGCAAGAGGAAGCAATTGGAGTCTGATTTAGGAGTGTACATTCATAATCTTTCGGTTAATTATTGCCTAAGCTTTCCAGGGCGCCCGCACATGGCCCGGGCCTCGGAGATGTGCGCGCGCCCGTGGACACTCTAAAGTGAAGTATTGGATCCATTTGTTAATTTGTATCTTTCAAAGGCCTGCGCCTTCCTTTTTGTGTGCATACACGTGTGTTTGAGAGCCCCCTTCATGCGCACGCTACAGCCTTTTCTCTTTAATGCCCACCTTTCTTCGCATTAATTATTCTCGCTTCGTTTGGCTTTCAATCTTTTCCGAAATTCTTTTCATTATTTCTTTTTTCTTAGATGTGCTTGTCTCGTGCGCAGCTTAAAACCACGAGTAAAACGCCATGTCACCCGAGCAGGTCGGGAGTACATAGTGTCGTTAATAAAAATTAATGCTTATTCTAATCGCATGTAAGGAATTAAGGTCTTTAAATTCGTAATATCTTAACCCGCTGCGCCGAAGAAAAACTCTGAGAGAAATTAGGGGAAAAGAAAGGAGATACAACGAACGCTGAAAGCCATCTCTCCACCGGTGCTCTATTTTTCTGAAAGAAAGGAACATTTTTATACCGGGGGTGTTTCACGTTATATCCGCTACACGATTTTTATTTTGTTATTGTTTACTTTATGGATGTTGTAGTGATGAACAGAAAATTACTTTAGGAGAAAGTTAGCTGATCAGGTGTCTTCCACTCGATGACGTGTTCATGCAAACCGTAACGAGTGTGCAATAGCACTGCACAGCGACTATGCCTGGATGATGAGAGATGATCCCGGTGACTGGAAAAAAAATATGAAGAAACTATACGTGTTCGAGTCCAGTCATGGGATATTTGGAAAATTCGAAGTACTAGGGCGCACTTCAGTGCTCCACTGATGACAAATAAGAAGCTGACTGCGTCTAACATTATTGAAAACCTTCCGATTCATTTCCAATTGTGTCATGGATATGGGCAAGTGAAATATAAATTTGAAATATAATTTATATCTCCTCGCAACCTTGAAGTAAAAGCTATTTTTAGCATTCTTCAAATATACGTAGGAGAACGAGCACCTGTTTATGCGATTCGCAAGGAGAGTCATGAGGACGTAGGCAAGCTGCAATATGATATCGGCAATATGTAGTATTGAGGCGTGGAAAATGAGACATACAGTATGCCTCCAGAAATATGAATCATTGTGATCCGTTAGTACTGTCAAGAGACGAGATTCTCTTATTTCTGTCAGTAGTTGCGTGGCGGGATCGCAGACCCTACGCTTTGCGAAGTTGCTGATCGCCAACTTCGAGTCACTTACTATGGTAGTAACGTCAGTAAAGGTGATAGCCGCGGCGGTGGCGACGGCGCCATTCACATTGGACTAAATGCAATAAATTGAATTGCCAGTTACTACTCACAAAAACTACTGACTTAGCCGAGTTGCCGGGTTCGAAACCGACCGCTGCGGCTGCGTTTTTATGGAGGCAAAACGCTAAGGCGCCCGTGTGCTGTGCGATGTCAGAGCACGTTAAAGATCTCCAGGTGGTCGAAATTATTCCGCAGCCCTCCACTACGGCACCTCTTTCTTCCTTTCTTCTTTCACTCCCTCCTTTATCCCTTCCCTTACGGCGCGGTTCAGGTGTCCGCCGATATATGAGACAGATACTGCGCTATTTCCTTTCTCCAAAACCAATTATTATAATTATTACAATACTATTACTTTTGAAGATTGATGCGATTATTTTTATATTACATTTAAGGCTTGAGCCGTTAACTGAAGCCCAGTCTAACTCGTGCAATTGCAGCCCGTTGTAGTTGTTCTTTCTTGACTTGGCTTGGCTTGGCTTGCTTTAGCGCCAAAGCGGATCAGCGCCAAGCCAAGGGAAGTGATACCAAGAGCCAAACCAAGAAAGGGAAGAACAGTAGAGCAGAATAGGGAGAGGAAGGAGGCGAAGAAGAAGAGAGAAGGGAAGTAGAAAAGGAAGAAGAAAACAAAATTTAGTTATTCAACCCACACCGCTTTGTTTCCTCGATTTTCATTCCGATATTATCAAGATCTCTCCATGTTCATGATTTTCTTTTAACTCAGATTCCTCTATATTTATGAGCCGCTTAAGATAAACCTGGTTGAGTTTTTTGCTGTTTGGATCTGCACCAAACCCTGGCCAATCCCCCACCGTAGATATGTGTCATCGTATTTGAGGCAACAACAACAACAACAAGGAAAAACGCTAAGGCGCTCGTGTGCTGTGCGATGTCAGTGCACGTTAAAGATCCCCAGGTGGTCGAAATTATTCCGGAGCCCTCCACTACGGCACCTCTTCTTCCATTCTTCTTTCACTGCCTCCTTTATCCCTTTCTTTACGGCGCGGTTCAGGTGTCCAACGATATATGAGACAGATACTGCGCCGTTTCCTTTCCTCAAAAACCAATTATAATTATTATTATTTGGCTCTCAGCATAAAACGCGCCCGCACTGACTCGCACCCTTCCAGAAGCTCGTAAAGAGGACGGAAAATGATACGACCTTTACCATACTCGCTGGATGGCAGCACAGGTCATGTAAGAAGCAGACATGTATAACTTTAAACCGTACTAAACATACTACCATGGCCGCCGCGGCTCCGATTGCGTTGTCCGACATATTGGACAAACTCTTCCAAAGCCGGGTCTCAGGAGGGTAAACTTTCTTACTGCTTCGTCGCCGCTACTGCATGCTCTCGTGATTGGGCCCCATACCTCAGATACTGGAGCCGCGGGTATGATGAAGTTACCCTCGGGCTGTGTACCTCTTCCTTGCTACCAATAGCAGAGGGGATATATACTTCAGCACGAGTACAAGTAATAAAAAAAAGAAAGAGCGAGGAGCGGAAAAGAAAGACAAGTTCTGTATAAAACTCCGCGGGCGCAATATTTGCGGCGACGCGCCGTGGCTCGGGAGGACAGTTGTTTATGGCGTGCCCGTGGAAGGCGTTTCTGAGCGTCCGTGTTCTGTTTTGCTTCCTCGAATGTTTGCAGTGTTCACCGCCCCCTGGAGGCGTTCGTTTCGTTCTTCGCAGGCACGTGTCTTTCATGAAACGGGAGAAGCATAAAAATCCTGGCAACACTGCGCGCACCGTGACGCAACGGCACCGTCGAGAGACGACCGAGCCATTTCGACAGTCTGTCGCTGTGCGGTCTCAAGATTGAAAGCAAACACTGGCGCTCAAGTCTAGCCCTTCTTTTTCTCGCTACCGCCTCTCCAAACAGTTTTCTTTAGACTCGTCCAATGCGGTGCTATCGCAAACTTTTAAAAGTTGACGCGGTCTGTCTATGAGTACGCTTGTTTCGCAAAGCAAACGCATTAGCATGAGAGCGCGCGCGAACCGAGCTCGTTCAGAATGTAGTACCTTTCGTCAGCAAACACTACTATGGCCGTGAATTATTTCTTAGTTTCTTCGTTCAAGACAGTGCGCAGCTTTCGCAGAATACCTGAACGCAATCTGAGCGGACGCTTTAAAGTGCGCAGAAAGAATAAATTATTTTTTTGAATACATTAGAATAATCCGCTTTTTTTTTCTTATGTCCAAGCGCTTGCTGTCATACGTATGATAATGGCTATGAACGCTTTGTAACTGATCAGAGAATGCGCCGACTTGCATTAAAGGGACCCTGAAATGATTTCGATGGAGATATTTTAGTGCAAGAGATCTGTAGAGGTGGTCTTTGTGAGTATTCGAATCAGATTTGAAAGCTCCGCGTGGGCACT
This sequence comes from Amblyomma americanum, assembly GCF_052857255.1. NCBI lineage: Eukaryota > Metazoa > Arthropoda > Arachnida > Ixodida > Ixodidae > Amblyomma > Amblyomma americanum. The sequence goes on along the minus strand of NC_135501.1, from coordinate 193,214,255 downwards.
CTAATTTATAAATAGTTATTAAAAATATCTGCTCGCAGTAGTTTCCAAGCGATTAGGGCGACGCACCTCACCGCGTATGACACGTAAAAGAAAAAAAAGTGTTGGGAGACGGATTATGCAAACATCTCTTATCCGAAATTCCTCTTCTAAAAAAGCGAGAGAAAAGTTCTTACAACAAACTTTGCAGTACCTGTGGCAAGCAGGGGGAACTGTTCGCTGAAATTGGTTTTCATTTCTTCGTTTACTGGGTCAATATTCTTAAATAGTGCAAGGCGATCAGAACTAAGCTTTGCAGATTTCTTAAAACTAGTTGCGGAAAGGTGATGTCAAATTCTGCACATAAGTTGTGTGTCCAAGTGGACACAAAGTGAGATGATAATTGTCGCCATCAGGTATCTAAATAAGTAAAACCGAATAATTACAATTTCAGTCACTGCAGTATGTGGTCATATTTCGGCTGAAAAATTTGAAGCGGTCGTATTTCAAAACGGTTTCATTTGGTACATTTACCTTAGCACGCGTGTGTTCCGAGATATTCTCTTCCATATTTTTACCCCAATTTGCGTAGTTGCGCCTACTGATCCGGAGTTCCCGGGTTCGAACCCGACCGCGGCGGCTGCGTTTTTATGGGGGAAAAACGCTAAGGCGCCCGTGTGCTGTGCGATGTCAGTGCACGTTAAAGATCCCCAGGTGGTCGAAATTATTCCGGAGCCCTCCACTACGGCACCTCTCTCTTCCTTTCTTCTTTCACTCCCTCCTTTACCCTTTCCTTACGGCGCGGTTCAGGTGTCCAACGATATATGAGACAGATACTGCGCCATTTCCTTCCCCCCCAAAAACCAACCAATACAAGGCGGTGACGATCAGTGCGAAACGAATCCTATCGTGACGTGTCGTTTTATCTGCCAACGGCGTAGTGCGAGCGCTGAAGTAGATAACTGTTTCCCTTTTACTTTCGGCTATCGAAATAGAAGAACGCCCGACACAACAGCTGCGTCGCACTATCCCTTACAAAAATAGTCCTTAGACAGTCTATAGACTTTTTAACGCGACAGCGTTAAGGAGCTCGTGTTGCAGAAAATCCGGTGTCGTCGGCGTCTTTGGCCGTGAGCGAAAAATAACGCCTCGTGGTGGACACCTGAACCGCGCCGTAAGGGAAGGAATTTTCTTTCTCTTACGGCGTGGTACGGGTGTCCAGCGAGAATTGAGACAGGCGTCATTTCCTTTCCTTGAAACCAATTTTCATTTGAATTTACTTCCCTTGCGGCCCGGTTCCGGTGTACACCGAGATATGTGAGACAGGCGTCCTTTCCATTCCTTAAAAACATTTATAGCCTCTATTGCCTTCCTTTAGATATTTGTTTTTGTCTACTCATAGTCTATAGACTGCAGATTAAAGTCCACTAGAAGTGTATGGCCATAAATCTATAGATTGTGTATAGAATATCTATCGGATTTGTTTTCCTATAGAATATTCTCTAGGATTTGTGTACAGACAGTCTATAGACTTCTGCGTAAAAAGTCTATAGACAGTCTATAGACACTCTCTTAAGAAATTCTTGTAATGATAGGGAGGAGTTCCGCTTCGACTTCCACCGCCTTGCATGTTTAATTACGCGAGATTAGTGTTAACTCCGAGGGCGAATACCTAGGATCATGCGTTCTCTAGAAGTGTACCAAATGAACTAGTTTAGAAATCATCTCAATTTGTGTCTCCTTGGCAGCATCACTCATGTGAAGAAGTGAATTTTATGTGCCTCTCAGCGCTTAATTTGAAGAAATCTGTAAATCTAAATTTTTGTCACCCCCTCATAGAAATATACCTTCGTCTCAGGACTTCCTTTACTCTTTACTCTTATTTCATGGATAAGTAGAAATTAAAGTGAACCACAGTGAATAACTACTTCAGTGGGCGAAAAAAGACAAAAAATAAACAGTTCAGCGCATAGGCCGAAGACGTCGAAAGCTTAATGACCAACCCGCTTTCAGAAATAAGTAAGTTTAATGAAAACAGCCGGGATCAGTAAACTTCACTGGTCTTTTCCACCATTTTTTTTCTTTTCAAGAAAAGAGAACGCATGTAACATGAGGCGCCATTTACCAAGAACGGGTGAACTGCAACAATCTGTCACCGCCTTATCAGCGATGACGCCGTCTCATGTTGAGACAATTTGTGCAAATCCTCGCTTGGGGGCTTTAGCGCTCTGATATCACGTTTCGTTGTGTTGAAAGTGCAGCTTATATGGGCAAAAGGACCTAATAAGAAGTAGGCATCCCATAGCATATCGATCCATTGCTCCGAACGTAACATGAAGCGTGTGCGCAATTTGCTTTTCTCCGCAGAGGAAATCGATAGCGACCACCACGGGATCAGAACGCGATTAGAGAAAGCAGCGTGTTGTTCTTTTCTTCTTTGTTCATCCATGCCTTCATCCCTCTGCTGGTTCGTTCTCCCTGATGAGGCACCAATCCGAATGTGAGGCGACATAGGTTCCCAGAAGCTAAACTCGCATTGGGCACAAAATAAGCTGCAGATTCCCGAGGCTGAAGCACGCACCTGGGGCTCCCCTGCGCAATACCGTGCGTGCTGCAACCATATTGCTACTAAGTATCGAGCACACCGGCTCTGAGAAAAGGAGAAATAAAATGAAAAATAGTCCTGGCACGGGAGAGCTTCTTCGGAGTTTAAGGAAAGAAGCTCTCAGAGATCTGAAGAAGCAATGAAATAGCTATCACACACTTTTTTCTTCCATTCTCTGCGACTGCTCAAGGATTGAGCTTCGCTGCTATCCAAAACACATTACAACCAAGGAAACTAGCTTTCCTAAAAGCAGCCGAAACGTTCTGTGGACTGCGTAGAAAGAAAGAAAAATAGTTGAGAGAAAACTGACGCCAATCAATGTTTTTAACTTTACCCAGCGTTTCGAGACCAACTCTGTACTTTCTTCAGGGGTGACCACTCTTAACTTTCAACTATCTACTTTCTTCTACTGGCTACTTTCTCAACTATCTCAAGAACCCAACCAGACAGACTTCCGTCGAAGATAATTTTTTTCAAGAAAAAAAAATAGCGCCATCATCGGAGAAAGTGCATGGCTACTTGAGTGACTGATGGGCTCAGATTGTTTTTATTTTGATTGTTTTTCACTTTTCATGCCTTTGTCATGTCGCTAAAAGGTACATAATGTAAACCCATCTGAAGTTGCGAATGCCGGCGGCCTTTCTAGTTCTGATGTCCCGAAGTTTTATCCCAGTCTTCCTCTCCTATAGTCGAAGGCGTATGTGAAAAAATCCGACACAGCGAGATCTGCCATACGTCTCACACCCTGAACTGCGTAAATGAGGTCAGCGTAACACAGCAGCTGTGGTCTATCTCACAAGAGAGAAAGATAAAGAGAAAGACGGAAAGGTAGAGAGGTTTACCAGGCGATGCCCAGTAGGCTACTCTACACGTGTGGCGGGGAACAAAGAAAGAAAAAGGAATGAAAGAGCGGCGGCGAAATCAGTATTTCACACGTGCCTAGACAACTATGACAAGGAAACAGAGGGCGTCCACTTAAAGCTTAAACTTTATAGTCGGGAACTCAATCCCGAGTCCTTTAAGAACTTCAGGAGTGCCTTCATCAGTGTCCTGTGGGATGAAGGTTTTTTCCAAGGCCCCAGGATCATGGTTTCTGTAAGGGGACAAGAGTCCAAGCGGTGGAGTGTAGCAGCCAGGAAGGCACGCTCTACTCAAAACGAGGGCATTCACAAAGTAGATGTCCGGTCGTTTCATTGCAGCCGCATTACTCGGACGCTGAAGAGTCTGCCATTGCGATGAGATGGGAATAGGCGTTTGTGAACGAAACTTCCAGCCAAAGGCGGCACAACAGCGTAGTATCGCAGCGGGGGAGGCCGAACGATATTTGATGTCGAAGTAAAGGGTCGAAGCGGGGCGAGCGCGGTGTCCAGCCTCCAGGGGTAGTCCACCACTGTAGAGTCACGTGCCTTGCTGCGTCAGCTCTCAAGCAGTCTGTAGCACTGTGGATGCTGCAGATATATTCGTCCGATCAGGGCTGCATGAAAAAAAATAGTCCATCAAATATGTGACCCCAGTGCTGAACTATTTTTTAAACAATTATTGCAGTAATTAGAAATGTAGTTCGTGCTTTTTATTTTATTTTTTAGGAAAGTGAAACTTATGCTATTTAAACTACCAGAGAAAGCCCGTGTTCACACAGCACTGTGGAGGCCTATTGCGAAATGGTGTCGCCATTCGCCAACATGGGTTCCGCCGACTGTCAGCCCCTTTCGTGCAGTAGCTAGACACTGGTTCTCTTTCCTTCCCAGGAATAGAGCTACCAGTGATATGGCAACGGGAAAGGAGGAACACATTCATGCAGCCCGCGCTCTGATAAACTGGGATTGCCGTGCGATCGACAGTATTCCAAAAGACTTGTGAGACGCAATATACCAGGTGTTTCAGCGAACACTTTCAGTAATTTTCAATAAGATGATTTTCGGGGTGAAAACATGGCGTCTTCGCGGTAGAATTATCAGTGTTGGCGGACACCAGAAAATTGGCGGATCGTCTTAAGTAGTAAGCTGGTTAACTAATTTTTTATATTTAACTTTTTTACTAATAGTTAGGCGCCTAGTTGCAATTAAAGTTTTCTGGCCGGTCGTTAGTAATAGCCATATCAGTTTTTAGAATCTTAAAACGCCATTGCCCTTGGCGTTGTGGCTTGGCAAAATTGGGCTCCGTCGTGCGAAATTACATGCGCTTTCGAAAGCATGTAGGCAAAGCAACCCCTCCAGTGCCCTTAACTAGACAAAAAAGCCAAATTTTTAAGTCGAATTGAACAGAATAAATAATGACAAATGTTCAAAATTGCGTAAAAGCGTGACATGCCTCCCACTCATCCTTAAATTCTATACTAAAGTGGTCCAAGGAAAAACGCAGCTTGTAGCTCATTATACAACACAAATCGACCATCAGCTGTTTTCTGCTGGCACGAATGATTTATTGCCAGAACAGAGCCTGGATACTGTTGTTTTCTGAAAATTAAATTGCCGCAGTGCACTTACTATCAGAAATTGTGTGCCGGAGAGTAGAATTTTATCAGCAAGTTATGCAAGCCATAAAACATGACCACATTTTATACGCAAACGCGTGAACACGGCGCCTGCCATTTCATCGTGTTACCCAACAGCGCAAGACAAAACCGAGCACGTAGAGTGACATTGAACTCAAATCTTCACTTAATCAAAAAGAAAACAACTAGCTTCTGCAGCTCTTAGGAACTGGCGAGAGGGTGCCGTGCAGTGCAGGGGCATCACGGTATAAAAATCATAGTTTGGTGGTGGCATTCAACTTGAAAAATATTTTTTCCGTCTAAAACAACTGCGAAAAAATAAACGCTGAGCATAACTGCAGTCATATTAGCTTTCTAATTAGTCACATTTTAATTTTTTACTTGGATCACCTCATTATCGATTTTTAATCTCAATAGAAGTCAAATCCCACATTTTGAAACTTCGAAACTTTTTGCCTCAATATCTTTTTATTTTTTATTCCAGTTCAGACAGCTTCAGCAATTAGTACCTATCCTAGACAACCGATGGAGCGTTTTATATTTATGACGGAATCCACTTACGTTTTTCGATGAAGAAAAATTTTGTAATTGTATTTTTTAGCTTAAAAACGTTTTCCGCTAGCAGTTTATGGCTGGCTGATGCTAAAGTTCAATGCATACTCACTGTTCAGGAAAATTTTCGAAGAACAAATTTTTGGGAACCTTTTATTGACAAAATTTATCACAAGTCGGGAAAATTAAAAGGACTGCCACGTGACCGAGACATATTTATCGCCAAAATATTGAGTAAAATTTCTTTCCACAATGCGATAAAAAAGTGTTACATTATCTGGAAAAAATCGGGGACAGTCCAGCGCATTCAGGGACGGTCCAGCGCTACGTAGTGCGTTTTTTGATATAATTCAGAATGCGGCATCGACAGTCATTTTTTCTTGGAGAGGGACGCTGCTGCACCGCCGTTCTGTCAAAGCTACCCAAGCCAGCACCGTAAGTGCCGCTACGCAAATTACTCTCGCTTGCTTGCGTAAACGCGACACAGAATTTGTGCTTGCGTTGATGATGAAATAACTTTATTTGCACCCGTCAAGGAATCAGAGGGCGAAAAAGACGAGTCTTGACCGCCGTCATCTTCCTCCCTTTCAGCAGGCTGGGATCCCTTGGGATTCAGCGGTGTCCAGGGCCAGACGGATGACTTCTTTTTGTTCTTCTTCTTTCTGGCTGGCCATTAAAGCCTCCCAGGACTCTATATTCCTGTCTGATTCGTTGTGGCTAGGGCATGTCCACACCATGTGGATCATGTCTGCTATTTCATTACACTGTTTACACCTGGGGTCTTGGATCGCCGGATGCCATCTGCTTAGTGCGAGTGGGTTCGGAAAAACTCCCGCCTGTAACTTTCTCCATATGACCTCTTCCTTTTTGCTGAGGCCCTTGCATGCTCCAGGTAATGTCTGTCTTCCTAATCTGTAATGGTTAAGAATATCTTGGTACGTGTTCAGCTCCTCGCTCGTCTGAAGGGACTCTCTACTCGACGAGATCGCATTGGGGTCCCGGTGTGTGAGTCCTCGGGCCAATGCGTGCGCTGTCTCGTTTCCCCGGAGGCCCTCGTGGGCCGGAGTCCAAACAAGGTGCTTGCGTTCTGCGCATGTGCGCTGCCTTCCCGTTAAGCTTCTTGCGTACGCAAAGTTGTTACAGACGTTAACACTAAGCTTTCTAATAGCGCGCTTCACTTCTGCTCGAACAGAAAAGGAATATTCGTCTAAGTTCGCCGCATAATGTCCTGTTTACATCCGCTCCCACTAGAAGTGGTTTTCTGAAACAGGTGGATCGAAATTATTCCGGAGCCCTCCACTACGGCACCTCTTCTTCCTTCACTCCCTCCTTTATCCCTTCCCTTACGGCGCGGTTCGTGTGTCCAACGATATATGAGAGCTATACTGCGCCATTTCCTTTCCTCAAAAACCAATTATTATTATTATCTGAAACAGGGATTTTCTGCGCGGCCAAGCCCGCAGAGTGCTTCATTCGGCTTAATTGCAAGCGCTGCATAATTGCCATTGGGCTTGTAAACAACGTCTCACCTGTGCCAGAGAGGCATGTTAGCAAGGCAGAGGGTTCGCAAATAGTATATGCTTGGCTGTAAACAGAGTGTCGAGACGGTGTGCGAAGTGGCAGCAGAATGGTTAGCTGCGCAAGCTGCTTCCTACGGCTAATCTCTGGTTTGGCAAATAAGCCTTCCGCGAATGCACCTCGTAAGCCTTATTTCTTATTACGCCGGACTTATACGTCCTCGTGTTTGTTTACCGATAAGCCGGAATAATGCCTAACTGCAGGAAAGGTCTCAAAGGAGGGTTGCATGAAAGCGCGGGCAGGAAAAGACTACGCAATTCTCACAAGAGTATGAAGAGAATCGTTGTTGCTTCTGCACGAACGCGCGGTTTTGGCATGCACACCGCGGGCGCAGAAAAAACACGAGGAGCGGCTTTGCTGACGGATGCTGCTTACGTATTCACAATGAAAGCTTTCAGAAAACGCCATTAGCGCGAAGGACGAGTGCGTTATGCGTTTTCGTTGGTCCTCTTTTTCTTTCGTTCCTCCTTTCCACTTCGAGGCCTAGCAGCAAATCCAGCCGCTCTGCGTGGCTCTGAATATGGCGCCCAACGTGGGGAACTCAAAGTGGTGTTCCGTGGTGGCAGAGGAATGGGTAAGGGCATGACTTAGCTAAAAGAGAGAGAGTGAGGAGAAAAGCTAGCATCCCGGAGGAGGGAGAGGGTTAAAGAGGGTTAAGGGGTGCGCGTGTCTCCTTTTTGCACTTCTTCTTTTTGCCGCAGTGTGCCCGCTGAATGCTAATTTAGCATTCGCCGACTACGAATTCGTCGTCGCTTCCCGGGCAAAACACGCGCCGCTTCTGCTCTACTAGTTCGCGTCGACGCTCCTGCCTGCCTTCCCATTTCCGGCTTGCGCTAGCCCGTTCCTGTCGCGTCCCTATTCGGCGGCATCTGAAAAGCCTTCCCTGTGGCAGGGTCGGATTACGCGTCAAACCAAATGCAACGCCGCCGTCGTGGTTTGGCAGTGCGTCTCCCTAGTTCTCCCCTTCCGCCTCTTCCGCCTCTAACCACAGTAAAATCCCTGACAGCCCATGGGCAGTCTTGTTGTTATGCGGCTGTGATTCGGTTTGCGCCACCACGCGTTTCGGAACAAATCCGATTGTTTGCTCTCCGACGCGCTCCCTGGAGGGAGGAACCACTGTCCTCTCCCTCTTTTCCTCTCTCCCTCTCTCTGCTTTTCTCTCTCTCTCTCTGCTTTTTCCACATCTACCCTTCGGCGCCAGCCAAAACGGCGGGCGTTGCATTTTGCCGCCGCCTAGCGCCTGTTGATGGCTTGTTTATGAAGTTGGGCTAGAGCGGCGGGGCAGGGATGGGCGACCGGAAAGGCTGGGATTTTTCCACTTGTCGAGCTAGCGAGCTAGTTCGCGACGATCAGCGCTGGGATGGCGATGGAAGAGGGAAAGAGAGAGGAGAAGGCTTGTTTCAGCAGTTCTCCGGCTACATTGACCATCCCCGAAACGCTTCTGTGTATGCATGCGTGCGTTTGTGCGCTTCTCTTTCGGTGAGGCGCACGTGTGTTGTGTGATGCTTCCATCGAAATAAGCCTCTTCCGGTTCCGGTTTGCGGAGCGGCGGTGCTGGTGGAGAGAACGGCTATCCATTCGCGAAAGGGGCCCTCAATGTTGCCGCGTTCGAGGGTCCTCTTCTGAGCGAAGGAATAAAGAAGCTAGAGGAATAGTTCACCCGCCTCTGGTCGCTGCCCCGTTTCGAGTCGGTTGTACGCGTGAATGTTAGGAGCGGGAAGAGACGGGACGCCGCCGCAATATGAATCCATCCTCTGAATGCGAGTTAAAGATCCCCAGGTGGTCGAAATTACTCCGGAGCCCTCCACTACGGCACCAACCTTCCTTTCTTTTTTTCACTCCCTCCTTTATCCCTTCCCTCACGGCGCGGTTCAGGTGTCCAACGATATTAGTTGCAACAGGGCAGAAAACTGAGCTAGTTGGTATACGTTCATGATGATAAATCCAAGCGCTGTGTCCCTCAGTGTCGTTGTTTGTGAGCGCCTGGATTTATCATCATGTCCAACGATATATGAGACAGTGCGCCATTTCCTTTCCCCAAAAAAACAATTATTATTATTATTATTATTATTATTATTATTATTATTATTATTATTATTATTATTATTATTATTATTGCGAGCTATACTAGCTTCACCTCCTCCTTCCCCATGCTTCTTTCCTCTCCGCCTCTTTGCGTCACCATCGGCTCTTCCTTTAAAACTGCCAGGGGTGTCTAAGCGCGACATTTGCATCAGCGTTAATTTCAGTATACCTAGAGACCTTTCTGGATTTTTCTGTCTTATCGGCGCTTCTTTGGGGCTTAAGGTGTAACTATAGCGTAGTAAGTGGTTTATTAAATTATAATAAAAAGAAAGAAAGATTTTTGCTAGCCCCGGCATCTGCCATCGATAATGAATCACCTTAGTTGGGGCAGCGGAAATAAAGGATAGCAGGCAAATTGGGGTGTCTGTTTCGAGTACAGTTATATAGTAGAAAGATTTATCATAGCGGGGACGTATTACCGTATTTGTATAGCAAGTTAACGTCTACCTGATAGTTAGGCGAGCGAGTTGGTGATACATTTTTGAAAAAACAGCGCGGAAAGCGGGGACGTAGGAAAGAAAACACAGGACAAGCGCTGTCCTGTGTTTTCTTCTGTGTCCCGTTTTATAATTATATTATAATTGGTTTTTGGGGGGAAAGGAAATGGCGCAGTATCTGTCTCATATGTCGTTGGACACCTGAACCGCGCCGTAAGGGAAGGGTAAAGGAGGGAGTGAAAGAAGAAAGGAAGAGAGAGGTGTCCTAGTGGAGGGCTCCGGAATAATTTCGACCACCTGGGGATCTTTAACGTGCACTGACATCGCACAGCACACGGGCGCCTTAGGGTTTTTCCTCCATAAAAACGCAGCCGCCGCCTCTTAAAGATTGTAAATACGTTTTCTAAAAATAAAGCTGTTTATTATTATTATTATTATTATTATTATTATTATTATTATTATTATTATTATTATTATTATTATTATTATTCGATCAATGCTAAAAGTCTCTGATATCTGGGTGGGGCTCGCTTTCTATCATTCGCGTTTGCCACGTGCACCCTCATTTTG